>NW_009922187.1:11886-33430 GCF_000696875.1 Nestor notabilis | reverse complement strand
GGCGGAAGAAATCACAAAGTATTCACAGGTCAGTCTACTTAAAGTGATTCCTCTTTTCAAACATCATTTCTTTTTAAAACAGATACTCACTACTGCAGCTTTCTCTCCCTATTTTTTACCCTCTAGAATATATTCAACTAGTCAACCTGCAGGTCTGACTACATAATGGATTCATATTTTATTTCAACCCAAAAGTCCTTGATGATGAATATCAATCATATTAGTTACAGAGAAGGAGGGTTCCAAAGGATAGTTTTTCTGTTCAACTTGCAGTACGTGACATTAAAAGTTACAAAAGGCATAATTTATTTGTGAATAAGATCCTAATTTCTGTTCCTGGAAATCTTGAGGTGATTTTTCTATTCATATTACACTACCATTTACCCAAATGTACTCATTCTGATAGGAAAAGAAATGTAAGAGTCTCAGTAGTCAAGGTTGATTATGACAGTTCATTTTCTTCTCCCTCCTTGGCCCCTCCTTGGCCTATTTACTGCAATTGTAAGGCTGAACATTTCTTCTTCCATAATCAATGAACAAATCTGGGCACCTGTGAATCTAGAATAGCTTCTCTGACACCATCAGAGTTAAACGAATATAGAATAAGTATAAACGTGAGCAGAATCAGAAGCACAGCTTCTGAAAAGGCTAAAGGCTCATTACTATACAAGTGATGAGCTGTGGTAAGTAATTTTAACTAAACAATTCTTCTATATCCAGTCTTACTATTTATTGATTTAAAAATACTAGACATAATAACTATTTATGACTAAAGCATTAAGAATCATCAAACTGAGAATGTTCTTTGTAGTAATTAAGGAATCAAAATTTGTAAGATTGCAATGAAGCAAGCTCAAAGAGCAACTTCCTACATTTATGTCTAATTTTCTCAAATCTGTTCTTTAAGACCTCCAGCTATGGAAACAGTGGCTGTAGCCATCTGCTAGGAAGCTAATTCCTGCTTAAAAATCTTCTACCCCTTTCCAAGCTGTAGGGATCCTCACAAAAGGAAAAGGAACTTTTAAGGATGAAATGGCTATTTACAAATGTTCTCAACTAGTCTTTTCGTCAAATTCAGCACAGTAAATTTAAACTGGTTTTCATTTTTGTATTCAATTCTGTATCATTTTGTCTCAGTTATTTTAATGGAGTTTTTCCAACCTTCACCTGGATAACAGGTTTGTTGGGTTTTCTTTTCCTATAAAACAGGCATGTGATTAAATGATGTAAAAACCTGGCTGCTTTAAGTAGATGAGAGAAAAAACAAGGAATGTCCACAGAACTGTAACATTATGGTCACAGACCAAACAGAATAATTACTTTGTTTATTCAGAAAGAATCATTATTAGCTCAGCTAACGAATGCATTTTGCCACTTTCACCACCTGCATTTACAGAAGAACTCATGCTCAGCTGTACAATGTGTTCACAGTGCCGAACTATAGAGAGAACAGATACTGAGCATCCCCTAGCCCATTCACTGTGCAAGCTAGTGGGAAAGAAAACATGGCTATAAAACACCTAAGAGCAGAGTCACAGAAGGACCTGTTCTCTGCACAGCACAATTCAAAATATCCAAGTTAGGGCTCCACATCACAACATATAAGCCAAATACCTATAAGGTAACTAACAATATGCTGAAGGATGAGTCAACTATACTATTTAGTTTGCGAGTCCCCTCTCCTGCGTCACAGGCTCTCTCAGGATGAGGTTTACAACACTGAAACCTCTGGCTAAGTTAGGTACTTGCACACTTTAAAAACCTGAAGAGAGATAACAGCCTTACTTGATAGAAAATACACTGGCCTACAACACTTTAGTCTGTAGCAGTCACAGCATCACCTGTAGGGTACTCATCTTCTTTCAAACCCTTTCTTTTCAGAGGGACTTGAATCTATATTGAGCACAAAAAACCGCAGCTGCTTGGCTATAGGATCTGGGGTGGGTTTCTTCCAGATTCTCCTGTTCCATTTTGCATGACACACTTCAATATTCATCTGGCTACATGAAAAGAGGAATGAAGTGACTATGCAGTATTTTCACTAACAACTCAGAGGACAGAATATAATATAGAATGTAGATTAAATTCAGGAATGGGGCACAAGCATTAAGAAAAACAAAACTGGGATTCAAAAGGATCTTGCTACTTAGGAGACAAAGTCTGAAAGAAATGTGATACAGCTGTTCACTTTGAACTACAAAGTGCTGCACCTAGTTTGGGACAAACAACTGTAAAACTATATAAATAGAAATGATTTAGCATATAGTAATTTTTTTAGTAAATAATCTGGCACTGCAGTGCATAACAAATACAGCAAGAGTCAGTAACATTATACTGTGAAAATTCAAACAGGTTATGCAAACAGAATGACTATAGCATACGATGGTTATTCTAACCTGTGTTAGATAACCCCAGTAGCATTGTGTTGTGCTGCTAACGTGACTGCTCCTTGTATTGGAACGATAGCAACATACAGAGGAATATAATGACAGATGGTATAAATCTGCTAAAATGCTAGTAGGTAAATTTCCAGTCCTGAGGGCACCTTTCTTTGCCTGGCTAGAGCATTACACACCCCCAAAGCAACCTAATGACTTAATCCCTGACACTGACTTGAGGCCATAGGTATACACAGGTATCCTGAAAAGCAATTAACCCTCATAAGCCCTCTTATATTAAGCACTCTCAGCACTGTACAGAGATCTTGCCCAAAGCTTGCAGTAAATGCTATTTAACCTCTATCTTAAAAGGAGAAATGTGATTGATAGAGAGGCCTCATCAGAGATATAATGAAATTTTATCCTAATGAGCTAACTGCATTAAGAATACAGATATTGAGGTATTTCTGGAGAGTATGGAAGTGACTCAAGCTCTGTCCACCTATGTTTAATCTCATGGGGTGCCACAGCATGTGGCAGAAAATAGCAACTTTTACTTATCTTTTGTTCAGCTGCAGACAAGATAATTAGTTCTCAGAAGTTTCAAACAGTTTTCATCGGAGTGGGGATTCATCACAAGTTTGGGTACCTCACTTGCCGTCTATAGTGAAATGCAGTTCAGAAACTGCAGAGGTAAACCATCTCAATTTCAAGTTAAGACAATATAAATTGAAAATTTGGAAAAAGAATAATAAAAAATTTTCCTTAAAGAATGAGATGATGTTTTACTCGGAAAAATTTACAAAGTTGTCATTCACAATGAAACACTTTGTGAATATAATTTTAAGCGTAATATATTCTCAGGCACTCAAATTTCTGAATGCTTCAAATAAAAATTGTACAATTTAATTTTGCAGAAAATCCCCACAGATTAAAGAAAATCACTGAATAGTAACTTTACATTTACATTTGAGTAAGAATGTATTACATGAGACTTCAGCCCTAGCTCCCTAGTGGATTAAAAAGGCATATTTTACTCCAAAAGACCAAATTATAAAAAAAATTCCAATAACTGAATATGCAACAGCAGTTGCCTATTTCAGTGTATTTCCTGTTATTTCTATGTTGAACAGGGGACGGCAGCATTAAGCATCATCTCATCATAGCTGAACAGTATACAAATAATTCTTATTAGGGTAAAACAAATGTCAGTATTTAATTAGCTTTATTTTTAGATTGTATGTAAGTCCTCATTTTGTGTACAGATTCCTTCACATAAAAAGACAGATATGAAACTAAGGCAAAGTGATGCCTGAGAAATTAATTAATTTTGGACATTAACAGATGTGTCAAATATTGCATACAAAATGAGGTAGGAACACTAAAATACAAGCCTTCAACAGATTTTGGATGCAGTTGTCCAAAGGATCCAGATATTTGCACATCCAAAAATAAAAAAGAATACATACTTGCAAGATTAAACCAGACAGATTTGAGGAACATTATAGCCTATTCATTTGCCATATCCTATTTTTTACTGAATAGCTTTAAAAAAGCCTTTATTTGAACATAACAACCCTTTTTTGTACAAGTTTGCCATACACATACTCGGTAAGAAGTCCATACAGATCAACGCATTTTTATAAACTACCACAAGATGTCTCTAATTCACCAGAATCTTCACTATGACTTCAAGCTCACAAGGTGGTATTTTCATACCACCTAAATCTGATATGCATTCATTAGGTTACTAGGATGCACACATTTGGTGTTACCTGTTTATGTATTTAAAATAACTTTGGAATCATGTATTTCAAATGCATTATAATTAAGATACCCTACTGAATAGGGTAATGAGCTTCAAAAAATTGTAATTACTAACTTCATCAAAATCGTAAATAATAAACAATTTGAAGGTACGTGAGATATATTTTTGAAAAGTTTTTATGTCAGTGGGAACAGTTCAATAAAAATATTTCTAAAGTATGAGAAAAACAAACACTTATTCCACAGGATTTATGGGGTTTTTTCATTGTAAAAAAATGTGTGAAGAGTGTTACACTGAAATTCATGCCTTGACATCACTGATGTGTCTGGCAGAACCCATCAGTGGGTCAGTTACCTAATGGAGAGATACAGAACTGTAGATTACATACTCAGCTAGCTTTGTTTCCAAACACTATTAAATATCAAATAGTGAAATCTAGATCTTTATTTTTTAAGTAAACACATGGTCTACTGTGACTTTCATTGGGCTGCAATGCATCTAGATGTGAGTACAGTAATACTGAATGTTGTCACAGCACTTCCTCCCTCTACACATATAGATCTAATGTATTTTTTTTTCATATGCCCAAATTGACACAACCTGTGGGATATATTTTTTCAGACTAGAACTATTTTGAAAAATCTGGGAAATAAACCAAACAAACAGCCCAATCTTCTAAATGCATCATGCTCGTAACCAATAAACTATGAAAACCATATTAACTTGCCATCTATTGAAATTCTCAGTTAAACAACGGTAGATATCCCCTCTGCTATATCCACTTTTTCACTAGAAGTCACAGTCTTACTAATAAAGTACTTGAGATGTATGTTTCCTTACATCATTAGGGGTCCTTTCCTGTTTCTCATGCTTTTCCCGGTCATAAGCCATCTTTTTCAGAAGCTTCTTCATAGCTTTGTCCTTTTTCTCCTTCTTCTGGCTTTCAGTGTTTTGTTTTCTCACTTGGTTAACAATAAACTTAGGAATCTAGATGAATACAGATATTAAGTATGAATATCTATGTAAGTTCCTTAAGTAACTAATGTATCAAAACTTTGTAAATTGACAAACAGGTAGAACTTGAAAAAAAGTAGTATTTCTTTCCAGTCATAATTAAAGATTCAAGTAATATAAAGCTGTCAAACAATTCTAAAAACGCTCCATTTGTGATGCTATATTTCATGCAGTGAGCTCTCAGAGGAAGAGAGGTGGAATCATGCAGTGTTTTTACTTTCCTCAGCCAAAAAATTTCCCTCAATACTTCATCTGTACAATGGTGAGAATAATATTTCCTCACATGCAGCGAAGGTCAAAATTTTTTAAAGTTGCTGATGGACAATAAAGCCTGAACTTCTCCAGTGTATCTAAGCTAGAGCTTTGTTTAAGACCACGACACAACTTCATGTTGTATCAAAACATGTTGTATATAATAAGAAGTTTGGCCCAAAAAGGAAATGGACTAATCATTGTTTCCTGTTAATATCTCTAAGATAGAATAAAAAGAATAAAATAATAAAAGAATAAATTCCTAATAACAATGTATACTGATAGGCCAAATACAAAGATTCCCCAAGGACTTACTCTTGAGTTCACATACAGTACATACAATATTAAAACTCAGAACATCACAGCTTAACTCTACCATAAGATGTAATGATCCTGTTCCACGCCTGTAAGAGTTACCTATAGACAAGAACTCAGCTGGATGGGGCTTATGTATCTCTAAATCATGGAAATAAGTTCATATTACTTCTTTGTTCAGATGCTTTGTTTGTAAAATGTATTATTTCCCTGACCCCTCCCTGCCCATTACGAATACACTTACTGTCCAGAGAAGTTTTTGGTATTGAATCATAAAACGCATGACATTTGCTGTTCCAGCTGCCATAACAAACTCGCTTTGTTCAATAGTCTTTGAGCTAAAGCCATGAAACGTGAAAAGGTTTGGGGCCATCACCATTGCAACATTCTTTAGCGTCATTTTATTTTTCGCTCGATGATCAATTACCCTTTGGAGGAATTCAAGCAGTACCTGAAAGAACAGCAGAACTTACAGCTCAACTCCGCACATGAAAAAGTTACGAGTGAAACACGATGTTACATATTTTTGGAAAAAGCTCTTCATTCCTTGTAAAACCATATTAGAAGCAACCAATAATAGGAAGTGTGGATATGTTTGTTCAGAGGACTGTAATGCAAGCTTTGTTTCCTTTAAGTAACGAAGTACAAAATTCTTGTTATTTCTGCGGATAACATTTTCAAAAGAATACAAGTGACTTCAAAGCCCTGCACAGTAAGATTTTTTTCCAATACCCCTGTTATGTAGGTGCATAAGTAGCATCCCACAGATGCTTGTGAAAATGTTACTGTTGGGTTTTCTTCAATTGAAAGTGAACAGAATAGTGCCAGTTGTCATGATTATGGAAGCATGGAGTAGCTAGTTCTGTAAGGTAAGCAACTTGTGAATAAACTACTGCATTGCAAGTGACGGGTAGCCAGGTAGAAACTGACAATCTTCAATTAATTCAGCTCCTGGTATTTGTAACTCAACTTAGGAGCCATCCTGACTGCTTCCATACAGTAAATAAACTCAAAACCAAAGTCATGTTTGAACAATAAGTCTTAATAGGATTTTTTGCCTGTAATAGATGTTGTTTTGCATCCTACATAAATCCTGCACATTTGTTTTTGATTATAGCAATTTCAATAGTAAGCATGTTCTAAAAAAGATGAATAGCTTTGCTACAAAAGGACAAGTCCAAATTGGAAGACTCCATGTAACGTGCTGCAAATACCAATAGGAGGTGTAAATTTCTAGATTATAAAGAAGAGAAACAGACAACACAGAGAAAAGCAGGGAATAAAAATTAAGAGCTAAACCCATTTCATAACTGCAAACTCTCATTCACAGTATTCTAAGATTGGTTATTTTTTGCAGTGGAAATAATGACTGCTGCTGAAAAAAAAAAAAAAAAGGAACAGAACTTGTAAGAGAAAAAGGTCGCTCACTGGGAGATTATTACTGCAATCTCCTGGAAAAATTTCAATGACTTAAAAGTGATTTGGGATGAATCAGGGTTCTGAGGGCTTCTTTCCTGAAGTTCAAAAAAAACCAAAACACAACCACCACAAAATTGGATGAACTGGAAAAAAAGAATGTGAAAAGACAACAGCACTCATTACAGTGGATTCACAGAAACAGACAAAATACTTGTATATTTGTGCAGGAAGAAAGTATTAGCAAATCTAACCTTCAGAGTGTCTCTGTTTGCTTCAGGTAGAAGGAGAACCAACAGATTCAAAGCTTGCAGTTGCTGTTTCTTCGTTGGAAGTTCTGCAAGTGAAGCACACGAACCTCACTACTTTAAAATTGTCATCTGTCCTCTTCAAAAAGCATGATTTCTAAGGGGAACCTCTAGCATAATGCCGAATGCATACAGACGGCTAATTGTCACAGTATGACAACAGACTGGCAGATCCTTGTTTTCTGATACTCATTTCCAAATGTTCTTTTAGGATTCAGCTGCTGTATGACTCAGCAGTCTTCTGGCAGTATTTTCTAGATGTCTTGTGATTCTTTATTTTGCAATGTTACGAGAAGAAAGAGTCAGCTAACGGTTCCTCCCTTTTTGAGCCTGTGCCCTAACATATGAAAGAGTATATTCCAAACTGCTTTCACAGTTTCTCTGATCGCCTTAGCAGTTGCATGGTCTCCCAAGTCACCCACACAGAATGAATACCACGTGTTGCTGAGTAAGGCAGGTCTCCAGCAACATAAGTAGCAGCAGCTGCAATGGCAAACCAGTGGGGATAAAGCCAAGAGCAGAGAAGCTTAACACATATCTAGAGCAGTGAGTGCTGTACCAAATGCAGCGAGCTATAATTAAAGTGATTTGGTTCTGCCTTTTACCCAATTGCTCAGTGGTGTGCCATTCACCCAAGATGCAGGATGGGCACATCCCTACATTCCTCCACCTCCTAGAAAAGCTCCTACGTTCTGTCAGTTCTGAGCAGCAGAAAGTCCCAGCTTTCTCACGTTTGTCATCTGTGATAAACTTCCCCCTGTCACGCTTTAGAACATGCTCTGTCAAGTCTTCTCAGCAGATTCCTAATGAATCAGACCATACATAAAACGAGTGAAGACAGAAGTACTTGCACTTGACATAGTTTTGTCACACTATTTCAAAATTCAACAGGGCTGTTCTTGTGCATCCTGCTGTGATTCTAACTGAACTGCTATTTCAAATGCATTTTATCCAAACCAGTTTGGGATATATCACCAAAAAAAAGTTCAACGATGAAATTAGAAAAAAAACAAACAAACAAACAAACCAACAACTTTGTTGATTACTTTCTACCATAATAAAAATTAAGGATCTGAACAAATAAGCAACAAAGTATATTGCCATTTAAAACATGCAAGTGGTGATAACAGTGACTCTGCCCTAGAAAGACATATATTAAAAATAAGCCTTAAATTTAGTTCCAAACCACCAGATCATAATGCTCAAAAAGCAGTGAGAGTTCAACCTTTCCCTAGGAATGTAAGCAAAAATGGAATTGCAAAACAATTAAAAGTTGTTAACATAAATCAAGGTTTTCTGTCTGTTCACCTAAATAATGGTTGAATTTTAGTCGTTTAAATTACTTAAATGAAATTAAATTGTTTAAATTCTGTTGTTTAAATATTTAATTCTAACCGCCATGCTACTTAGAGTACCATGAAAAACACTGATTACTGTCACAAAGATGACTCTTTTTCTCTGCCACCTTATCTTATTACATGTAACCACCAAGACAGGCAGACAATTTAAACAATAGGAGGCCATGAAGTGCTGTATCTGTTTTGCATTAAATCCTTTAGCTCAATGTAGAAAGTGTTTTGGATCCTGGCACCTGAGTATCTTCTGGGTAAGTAAAACCACATAAGCCTTCAGACAGCTCAGGAGGGGCAAGGAGAAACCCTCCTGGCTCCAATCACTATTATGGAAGTGGAACAACCTTGAGGAGCTGTTTGCTGCCAACATCATTTGAAAGCACTAGGGCTAGTTTTACGTTCCTGTTCAGTACTGCAAAATCAACAATACCAGGCTTAAGCACTAACTCCCACAAATTTAACGGCTTGCAAGGCAGCTCACAACCCTGATACTGACACAGCCCCGTTTTCAAGATACTCGTCTATCTGCCTGTCCATGGGAATTCCCTGAAAGTATCCATTAGAAATGAGCCATCACTCTGCCTGCAGACAAGGGAATAGATTTTTCTGAAACTTGTGCCCCTGTGTTGGCTGGGGAGTTTATGTTTGTGGGTTCTTACTCCTGATTCATTATCACCAAGCCGCCCTCTTTCAATTACAGATGGTATGTTTGCTGTCTTGGTGACCAGCTGGCAACGAAGACATTTTCACAGGAACTTGCTGATCTCAGGGGACTACGGGTGATCAGCAGTTCTAACTATTCTGCTCTAACTTTTCCTGCTATAAATGGATAAAATACCCTACACAGTATAAATTACCATTTTTTAGATTTTCTGCAGAACTATTGTACCTTTGCTGTTGTTTTCTTTTGAGGTAAATATTGTTTATAAACTGATGCCATCATACACCATTTCTTTATAACCCATCTATACCTCCTAAAGACTGTCAGTAACATCAGAAAGTGGCTGTGTGCTTTCATTTTATATCTAAAATATTAACCTTGATATTACATGAAAAAAGTTAGCTGTACATAAGCAAAAATATGCTCAGTTTTTTCTCAGGAGAAGCCATATAGTTGTTATTCAATTTGTTTCTGTTTCACATATTATTAGCAAAAAATACTGCTATGGCAAAGAGGCAATTCTCTGCACTGCAGTTTTTCACAGCTGAGACAGAAAGGACACTACTCACTCTGTACATCTTGGAAAGCTTTCAGATATTCTACAGTGAGGAGTGGCTGAGGCAGTTCACGGATGAAGAGTTTTAAAAGACTTGCTGCATCATGTTGCTTTACATTTTCCCAGTTGAAAGTCCCTTCATAAAATTTTGCTTCCAGTTCTTGGCATAGACTCTGAAAGGCAGTACAGAGAGCACCAATAACACTTGGCTGCTGGAAGTCATGCATTATACACACAGCAATACTTTCCATACTTTGAAAGAGGGGAAAAAGGAACATCTGAAATATCACTTAACTCCAGCTGCCACTGATCTTTTGCTACAAAAAGATAAATTTGGGATCAAAAGCACTGAAAGCAAACACATAGTAATAGGCAGCAGATGGCCAAATCATATAGGAAGAAATCCCTTGGAGCTGCCTCATGGCCATATGGAATATATTCTAAGAACCAGATATCATACCCATGCACGTAAGGGTTATGACTCCACCTCCCCCAAAATATTAAGATGTGGCTGATACAGACAGCAATTCTGAAACTGCTATCAAATAGTCTTGCTGGAATGCATGCACAGCCATTTTCATAAACAAATACAGCAATAAGGCATGTTGACACAGTTTTGTATCAAAACATACACTAAGGTGAGGCTGGTTCTTTTCTTAAAACACAGGGAAAAGATTTATGTGACTGGATAGCTGGATGTTTGGCCATCTACAGGGAATTACTCCATGCCACTTGGCACATACAGCTTTGCCAAGCAATGGATGTCAAATGTGCCCTCTGCGGAAGGGGACTGTACTGCATAACACGAGGTTATGCAGCAGAATAAGCAGCATACAAAGTCTCAGTGATACCTCATAACTGTGAGGCTGGGAAAGGGCGTGATACTGTTGACAGTGGACATTACCGTGTACCTGCCCTGCTCCCACAGCAGGGGTATTACTGGGCTTCGCAGATGTATAAATGGGAACACACTGTAAACACTGAGACCTTCTTAGACTCTCACTAAGCATCAGTACCAGCCTTGCATTCACTCTCAGTCAGCACAGTAGGAAGTGGCCCTGAGACACCTCTCACAAGTCCCTTACTTCTTGCCTCAGCTCTTCCAGGCAGAGAAGGAGGGCAGAGGCACTGGTTTGTTTTGCAAAGTATGTGAGATGAAGTGAGGGAAAGTGCTATGGAAAAATATGGCCTTAATTATTTATCTGAACAAGAAGGGCACATTGGATGGAGAATACTAGATAAATTTTTAAGCTACTGTTCTCATTATATTTAACTTTGTCCAAATGGAAAATGGATCTATTTCCAAAGAAAACATGGACACTTAGGTTGATATAAAAGTTGGATGTTCTCAACTGATCTCCAGAGAGATCTTCTGTCTCCACTGATTATGTAGAGGGTTCAAAGGTGCAAAGATCCCAACTCAGATGTCTAAAGTCAAGCGGGTATGATCTCCTGCTCATCAACAAAAGCAAGCTTTAGAAATAAAAATGAAAATTCTCCCCTTGAGTCTCATCAGCAGTATTACGCATCTAGATAAAATTAATTGTTTTATCTGAGAGGCAAGGGCAGAAATGCCAACTATGCATCCTTATGCACCAATGCTTAGATTTTAAAGTAAATGTACTTAACTAAAAGCTATAACGCAATGCTTTAATAACAACTCTAAAATCTGTAGAATAAGACAGCAAAATATTTTTTCTTGAGATTATCTGTACCTTTCTGTAAAACTACATAATGAGGAAAATATTTCTTTTTTCTATAGGAGATAAAAAATTAAGAAAATTAAGAGAAAACATCAATCAGTATGCTAGATTCTTCATTTTTCTATAAAATTTTCTATTTGAATAAGTTAGGGAACTTAACATCTTTGCTAACAAAACAATTGCTTAATTCAAAGAAGCATCTGCAAATGAAGAGGTAAAAAAATAATGAAAATTAAATAGCAAATGATCCCCTGCCTGGGAAATTATATTAAATTGATAAAAATCAAACAATAAACAAATAAACAAAATCCCTTTGAAATCATTCCAGTTTGCAGAACTGACGAAAAGTGGAAAATAAAGAATGGAGGAAAATTGTAAAAAAAAAAAATCTCTTAGTTACTGGTAAATAAACAAAGCCAATTTCCATAATATTCCCTTCTTTCAGTTGTTTCTAATGAACCAGCTGCTGTACCAAGTTTTACAGAACAGAGCCTGGCAGACATCTCTGGACAGCTGAAACTACTTAAATGGTCTTTTCCGTTTGGAATTTAATGCCAGTTCAGACCATCTTTTTAACACATTGACTCTTGGCATGAATCATGCCATGCATTTAGTTTCCTGCACTAAGGCAAATACTGGGGAAGACTCTGCATGTAATTGGCACTCACTCTGCGAAGTGTTGGTGTGCACGGATGTGCATAACAAGATTGCACTTAGTGAGTTGAGTAGTTATATTGCTGTTCATAAAAATAAATGTGAGAGGTTCTTCAGTACATGCTGGCTGCCTTGCCCTGTAACACAGGTTAAGTCTAGCTATTAAAACAGGCTCACAATGCCAGGGAAAGCTTCCTCCTGGGGTAAAAAGACTGTGTATGAACTGTTTAGATGATTAAGCTTGTTCAGTGAAAAAGCAAAAGGCTGGAAAGCTCATGCCAAGAATTAATGAGATTTTGGCTCAACTGAATTTGAAACGTAGGCTTGACTCTACTTCAAACTTGAACTCTAGTCTTGTCCCCAAAGCTACACTGGATGAAACCATCAGCTTTCTGGCTATTATAACTCAGTTTTCTTTGAATAGAGATTTTGCTTTCTGTTTTTCAAGATTTTGATAACAACCTGGTGTTAAAATAAATATGTATGACAAAATGAAATCAGCAAACACAGGTACATTCTGGGAGATGTTAAGAATCTGTGCAATGTCTTACCTTTATTCTTGTTGCAACACCTGGTATTCTAAGAAGTCCTTCTGTTTCCAGAGTTGCCTCTTCTATCTGGGCAATCAACTGCCAAACACAAACCAAACTGCATGAATGAAGATTCCAATTAAAAATTACTGGTAGATAGTTCAGATATAATGGAGCCTTTATACATGTATCTGTGGGTGTGCATATGTGTACACATGCATCTGTGCAGATACATATGTAAGCAAGCAGACAAACACACAAATGGATTACAGGTGTTCAAGAATAGAATCTTTAATATGGTTCTTACCTGTTTTATGAATACTGTTAAAGAAGAGTTTTGTCTATTTTATTAAAAAAGAAAACTATAATTTTTAGACCTCCTCCAAGTCTCCTCCAAAGACTGAAGCAGGGTTTTTTTCCAAAATTACTCTGGTATCAAAACTAAATTCCAATTACTACCTTTGTTAAAATGTCTCAGAATCAAAATAATTAGGGTAACATTAGGGATACTAACTTCCTCATATATACTTTTCTTTACAACTTCACCAGAGAAAAACTAAATACTTCTAGGCTTAAAAGAAGCCTCAGTTTTGCAAATACTGGCATTCTCCTAAAAAACCCAACACTTTCCCATCCTACCCATCGCTGAGATAAACTAGTAGAAATTCTGCAGAAGTATTTAAAACATGTATCATAAATTCTGTTTCTTTAAAAGATATGCCTAGAAGTATTCAATGAAGGATGGATCTAAGAGTATTCAAAATAAATTTGTAAACATCAGAAGCTGATGACATCATTTTAGCACTAATGGTTCTCACAGTGTTTAACTAGGGCACTGCCTTTGTTTTATACCTTCCTGTGCCAGCTCCCGAGTAAGAAGAATTATGCAACACAGTTGTGTTTTCTCCAGTAACAGAAATCAGAGGGGGGTTACCTACTACAGTGTTTATATAACTGATAAATGCCATAAGAACATTCAAACAGAAAAAAAACCCCACAAAGTTATAAAATAGTATTAAAGGTGTCACTGCGGTATATTTTCCTTGGTTAATAAATAGATAGATAAAAGGCACTAACTGGCTGCATCGAACTCTCACTGTACCTGGCTTACACCGAGCAGCAGCTGCCAGTTCCATCTATCATACACAAAGTCCCTGTGGGCATGTTATGTGATTTGCCACGATCACCACATCCAGGGAGAGGCACCACTGGTGGCCACGACTCCTTCGCACACACTCACTCCCAAGTGCCTCCTTGGCAGGCAGTAAGAGGTGACTGCCAGCCACCACTAGCCTCCTCCCTATGGGAAATCCCCCCTTCATCTTGATCAGGGCTGCTTTGCATGGCTTCATTACCAGGCCAGAGACCTGAATTATTATTAGCAGAAACTTCTGGTAGAGACACAAGAATTGGTATTACCCTCAGACTTTCCAGTCGAAAAACTGCTAGACTACATTAGGTCATTATATTTAATGGCAATTCTTCAATGAAATAAAAACTAGGTGTTTTTTTCATGAAATGTTTTTGGTTTTTGGTTTGTTTTTTTTTTTTTTAATAATTAAGCAACCTTCCTATTATCTTGGCTTGTTTCATTTCAGTGATAACCAGAGTACATTTAAAAAGCAGTATGCACAAAAATGTTCCTTCTTGTACCTTATATAAATCCCCTATTCTTGGAAAGAACAAGCTGTAGAGAACAGGCACAAGAAATGAGAAGCTTTATTTTCATACTCTCATTTAAAGAAAAAACATAATCCAAGTTACGTCTGCACCTTGCAAAATAAATCACATCTATAGGCTAGAAATGTTTATGTAGAATTTTCTTCCTGAAGAACTATTCTTACACTGCGAGTAGGATAACACAGTGATCAATCACTTTTTGTCATCTGATTTCTTTTTTTCTACATAGCATCTTTCCCAGAAATGTATTTTTAGGATCCTGAGGAAGCAATTTCTGGCATGAATGACACAGCAATAGTTTTAAGAGAGTGATGCAAAACTGCTTGGAGTTTTCTGTTTCTCAAAAAATAACTTAACAAGCAGGTCCCCAAGCCTACTGAAACGGCGATGACACAGCACCAAGTTTCTGTCAGTGCTAGGACAGGTCCACACACTGTGTTCTCTCCTTTGTCATGCAGTGAGACTTGCTATGCATGGGCAGTAAATCCACAGTCTCCATCATCTTTCCCATTCCTTTCCCCATCACCATGGCATGATACAGGCCAAACCATCCCCCTGTGTACTAAAGCAAAAAAATCTTGAAGAGGGCTGCTGCCACCAACAGAGGCAGTTATTCAGGCTGATTCTCATCTAGCCACCTGCCTTGCGGCCCAACTCACTTCCTAGTAAGATAGGATCAGCCTGTGGGACAGGGATTGAGAATTTCCACAGAATTTCAAGCATCTGTTCTGAAAAAAATAAAGGGCAGCCCAACTCATGATGGAAGTTATACCACCTTTATGAAACGGCATTTGGCTGCAGTAGGTTCTTACACTGATTGTCACGTTTCTCAGGCTTATTAGTAAACTTGCCTAAATCACGGAGACCAGTTGTAACAAAACCCAAACTTTATTCCTTTAACTCAAAATATGTCTGATACAAAGTATTGCATTTATTGAATTAATAAGTAAAGCTGCAAATAAAAGTTATAACAACTTTGATTAGAGTCATATACTGAAAACTGTGCTACAAGACGCAAATAAATCCAGGATGAAACATAATTTGTTTGTCGTTCGCAGGTATGTAACAAGTTGACTTGTTTGTGCCTATTCACCTTTTGAAAAATCAGTGGGATCTTGGTTCCTGGCACCTTCTTCTGATCCTGTTCCAGTAAAACTGACAGCGGGACACCAAATAAGCCACAGTCTGAAGAGTAATGCAAAAGAAACAGAGATATTATCCACATCTGTTCCAGTACATGGGGTAGTGGCATAAACCCACATTTTTGAAGCATTATGTCTATTCGATACATTCAGAGCTATTGACCTTTTGTTCAAAGTGTTTGAATGTCTTTGTCAATCAAGCTAATACACAAAGCATTCTGGCTAAAAAGATTCATTCATCTCTTCCTTCAACCATAAATCAGGAGTCTTCTGTTTTGACTTCTAATTTTCATCCCCATATTCTGCAGCACAGTGAAGCAAACTGCATAAATAAACCATCTGCATGGTTCTCGTATGCAGAATGGATGTGATGATGACCCTGCAATGCCGATCTTCATCATTCAATGCAAGTTACCACAGTTAAGATGCAAATGACATGAGCGAAATATCCAAAAATTTGGCTACTAAAATGAGACAGATGTAACCCTAACCGAGAGTTACTCTGAATGCTTCTCTCTGTGAAAAGTTTTGAAAGAAGAGCTTGCCAACCCTTGTGCTTTTGCATTATACACCACCTGCAGAATAGCAAGATCACCATCTCAGCAAAATGTGGATTGCTTTTTAATTTTATTTTTTAATAAAAGCAAAAGTACAGTTAATTTTTGGTTACAAAATAGCCTTTACAATAGTGCTAAGACAATGCAACATAGCCCTAATGCAAAACTAGCCTTAGTCTTCAAATAAATGGGACTCCCATGCATTTATGGCCCAGCTGAATAAAAGTGAATGACCATTAAAAGAGAACTATACTGATAACTAACCCAAAATTTGCTGACATAGAGCTTCTCTGTCAGAACTACTGACAATGCTGTATGTGCAATTTTTCTGATGCAGCATATAACACTACATACAGCTAAAAACTCCTGCTTGGTATGTTGCTATGCCAATATTGAGCACAGAAGAGCTGTAATTGCTAAAAAGGTGTCAGCCCTTTAGGGAATGTGATACACGTCAAAGAAACATCAATTTCAGTGCTAAACCAGGGAATTCCTCTATCTCTATCACCATAAAAAGTCTACCTATAAAATATGTAGGGACATATACCTACAGTCGATATCTATACCCCATGGTTTTATCATCTTGAAGATCTTGTCAATAATAAAAGTTTCTACTGAGATGAAGTTGGAAAACCAAACTGAGTCTAGCTGATCATTTTTAACTTTAAAAACGGTTTTTCATCAATTCAATGTTTTTTATGACTGCCTGTCATTCAGATAATGCTATGAGTGAAATTCAATTAACAGTAAATTTGGTAAGAAGAATCAATTAAAACTAAAGCTCAAAATACAAGAGAAGAAAGCGTTTTCTCTCTATATATCGGTGGAAGCAGAAGCACTACTACTGCAAAGCAAACAGCATATTCTGAAGAATCTGTTGTTCCTTCCTGTATATCTCTCAACCCTCTCTGTTGCTTTCAATTATTTCAAGTGAGCTATTGCTCTGTCACATTCACTGAACCTCAACAACAAGGTTTTGGCCAAAGCTGGCTTGTGATTAACTGGTAACATATTTCAAGTTCTTGTAAAGCATTTAGCAGAAACCAGAAATACAGAAAACAAACAAAGCACTGAAAACCTTTAACATCTTGAAATTGGTTTTCACGTATCCTATGTTCCCAAGAAAAGCACTGTGATTAACACATATGTATGCTTCAATAGCTTACAGAGCAAAAGGACACATTGCAGCTGTCTCAACAGCCTCTGCAACAGCCCAAATCGTCCACTTAATGTGATGCCATTCAGCATAAAAACCGTATTATGGTTTGAGTAAATACTGGATGGTCAAGGCCTATGTGCACAGGAAAGTCTGTACCACTCAGAAGAGGAAAGTGGTTGGCAATGGCTCTCAGCATCTCCAGCCAAGGGCAACTAAAACAAAGAGCACTGTCCCATAGCTGGAGTGATCATGTTCATGAACTTGCTTAAAGTATGCCTTGAGTTAAGGCATATAATTGAATGCTGCTCAGGACCTATGTTACTATTTATATATTAATACAAATTTGCTGCTGGTCATAAAGAAACTGATGCATTTGTTTATTGGATTAAAACAGACCCATTTGGTTCAGAATATGAAACACTGACTCACCTTTGGTTTTGATTTTTACAGCTTTTTGCTGCTTGAATTCTGTCCCAAGTATGTCATAGAGAGCAGTTAATTCAATCAGTGCTAGAGAATAGACTTTCTTCATGTCCTGAGGGGCCAGGTCACCAATCTTTGTGGTACCTGTTTTGTCCTTCGGCACCCTGAAATTCTAAAAGCAGAGATTTGCAGCTGAGTGAATAATCCAAGTCGTAGCAAATTACTTAGCTTCCTTCAGGGCACACCCTATCATTATGAAGCCTGCTGTTACTGACTAAATCACAAGAGAATCTCCCAAATAGGTTGAAAAGTAGATTATCTTAAAATAATAGAGGGATTTAGTTTCCTAGTGACTTCTGGAGGTCATCTAATTCAACTACCTGCTCAAAGCAAGGCTAAATTCAAAGTCTGGTTAAGTTGCTTGTTGCACTGTCCAACGAATTTTGAAAACTCCCAATAACCTCTCTGGGCACCCATTCCAGTGCTTAATGCTCTCATGGGGACTTTTTTAATTTCCAAAACAGAATTTCCCCTGTAGTCATTTTGGTTCACTGCCTTTTGTCTTTTACTGTGAACCTGTAAGAAGAGTCTGGCTTTGTTCTGCTTGTAACCACCTTCACCCCCACACCACCACATTTAGTGTCCTTTTGCAACCTACAGTGGTGGAAATGGCTATCTGTGAACAATCCTATGCATGTACAATTGGGATAGAAATCCCTCTGCACTTATGCACACAAATTAACATATCTGGCTGCCTTAATAGTAAAGGGGTTCCCTTCTTAGGGAAGGAGGATTCTTAATTATGGCTCATTAATATTGCACTAAATGCTTAGAAGCTGCAGTCAGAGACCAATATAAGGAAATGAGTGGAGAGGTTGAGCAAGAGAGACTTCCTAGCTCACAGAGCTTTTTAACTCCATTAGCAGGCTTCTAAGTAAGACTCTTGCCTGTGCCTGACATTAGTGATTTGCATGACTCAAAGCAGGAAGGCTGACAAGACTTACTTCCGTTTGGAAAGATATATTATTCTCCAGAATTAGTTCCTCATCCTGCACAAACCCAGTGCCAGCAAGGATGAATGGGTGGTTATGGTACATGACTACAAGAGCGCATACTGACACAAACATAATTTAAATATAGTACATAGTTTCCCACCTTGAGGCTTCATTGACTCGCACAAACACATATGTTTAAAAATAGGTGCCAATGATGAAGGTGCAACAAATACAAATTTTAGATTTAAACAGGTTACTCCCTTGCTTTCCCTATCATTTTGCAACAACTTTCATCACTAAAGAAGAAATCCCATAGCCATGTCTTTGAGCAATCCTTCATAAGCCTAGCTAAAAGTGTAGCTAATACATGTTTTATACAACATATTATGCATGTATATATATAGTTAGAGCATAGCTATCATTTCCTTGTTACGGGCTGCATTAGAGAAACATGACTCAAACACCATTAGTGTCTAGTTTATAATGTTTAAGCTAAACATTATTATTATTTATTAGTAGTAGTATTTATAATGTTTAAGCTACACATTATTATAATGTTTAAAGGATACATGGGATAATTACTATCTGAAGAACTGCACACGTCCTTATCTAAATTAAGTGGTTGAAGAACTGTGAAACATTATTACATCAGACACTATGTTTACTCAGACATGTTTGCATACACTGTTGGGGGGAGGGAACCAAACCAAAACCTGATGTTTTTCATGCTAGTCATTAGTTTACAGGTCATACATAACTGCAAGTTCATGAACTGTTAGACAGAAAGAGATCCACAAAGAGATGTCTGAGGATCAACAACAAAATGCCTGGGAGGATTTTCTTTTTTATTTGGATTCATTCAGAACGAGCCTTTTTTAATTAATGGTTGGAAAGAAAAACTAAGCATAAACTAATCCTTAATTCCCCACCATTCGACTCTAGACCCCTACAGACCATTCTGTTCCTTATTCTCATCCCTCACCTACCTGCACTGCATAACCGCACAAGGTTTCTACAGGCATCCACCAACCTTTTTAAATGACAACAAAGCTTTTTATTACAGAGGTAAAGCATCACACCTCAGAAAACAGGAAAAAAGGCTGTAAACAAATGATGTAAAAACACAGTTTGTGTACAACTACCACGCCACTATTCCAGCTTAATATTACCAGTGCATTATTGCTTACACAGAGTGCATTTTGCCATTCAGACAATGACATAAATAGGCATAAAAGTAGTTACTTCCATGTTATTGTGAATACCATTCCCAAAAATGAGTTTTCTTGAGAAGGTCTATCTCCATGAAGCTGGATCCAACAATGTTCTTCTAAATATAATTCACTCACCATCAGATAAATATCATCTAAACAGTACCATTAGTAAAAACAAAGAATGAGAGGCATAAACAGGAAACACCTACCGGGAGAAGAGTGTCACCCCCTCCACCCTTGCACATTTTGCCTACGGAGCTGTCTTTGAAATTAGCTGCCTGTTCTGAAAAAGATATCTCCAAATTTATGTCAGTGTCCGAAGACGGCATGTCTTCAAGCGGGCTCTTCTGCTCATCAGTTCCAAGACTGAACTGTGGACCTGAAAACAGAGTGAAAACAACTAATAATCAACAGCAGTGCAACTGAGGACCACTCAGTGCATGACAGTAAATTTAAAACTAAGTAGAAGTTAATGCTGTGCAACAGGTGGACTTTCTGGTTGCAAATTCACTGATATCTGCATTTTTTTATGTCAGTTAAAAATTCAGCTTCTTACAAAGGTCCATCTTTGGTAGTTTTTCTTGAATAACACTGCCAAGCCACAGGATTCTCTCCCATTCATCTGTTAGGAAAAGATAAAGCAATCCACCTCTAACAGCAGACTCCCAGAATCTTCCAGAGCCAAACAGCTCTGGCATTAGGAGTTTCTTGCCATCAAATGCTTTCCTGCCTCTAAGACTGTAACATCCTGCAACCAAATCAGCAATTATTTCTGCTGTTAAAATTTCAAAAGCAAAACAGAACATTTCCTCTATTATCCAAAGCACTAATATCTGAGAATAACAGGGAGTACATAGATCATGTCTTTGTCCCAACATTCCTGTCCTCACCTCAGTCTGAAGAGTCTAGACTCCTCAAAACTGTTTGGACATGTTTCCATGATACAGGGAAAGATGAAGTACACAAAAATGGCCTTACTTCTCTTTCTTTGTTCCTTAAAGGAATCAAACACTAGACAAATTCAGCACATTCTTTTTTTGTTAGGAAAAAAAAAAAAAACAACAAAAAAACCCCCAAGAACAACAAAACAACAAACCCCACCACCCCCCCAAAAAAAAAAAAACACCACAGAAGGAAAAAAAACCGGAAGGCAGTTCTGCTTTTAGAAAAGTCCAGTTTCATAGTACATCAACCACTGGTTTTCAGTCTGAAGTTAAAATATATCACGAAAGAAGAGTAAAATTATAGTGTAAACAACTGCTGAATACAAAGCATCAAAGCCAATTTAGTCAGAGAAAGGTTCCGATCGCTCTACCATCTCTCTTGTGATGTGGTACTTCTTAAAGGATACATGCAGGACTAGGTTCCTTGCACAAGACATTACAAATACTTTGCAAGTATACGTGATGAAACTCAGACTTTCTCAAAAGCAGGGCAAATAAACAATTCAATTCAATCCTGCTCATTTCA
>NW_009922187.1:0-11855 GCF_000696875.1 Nestor notabilis | reverse complement strand
GCAAGCACCATGACCCTGCCACTGGCTCCTACTCACAGGAAGCCACAGCATGGTCAAAGCTAACATACAGAAATGCAGGAAACGTGGGATGGAAATGGACATGAGTTGAGGAAGGGAACCTTGAGCAGTGCATATGCTTTGGCAGAGAAGTACTGTGTCATGTAATAGATTAATTTCTTTATATCAGTGTGAGAAATTTTTGTATGGCCTGGAATAACTATGCTACGTCAAGACAGAGAAAAATCCCTAGGAAACAGTTACAGCAACATTTGACCTTGAAGCAGGGCTGATGTAAGAAAGAAGATGTCAGCGAAGTGCTGCTCTACACTGGTACTTTCAGTGGCCTGCAAAAGAGCTGAGCTGCAAGCACGCAACCCAAACAACATATGAAGCACTAAGTTTAAAAAACAAAATGACTCCAACTTGAATTTTTTCTGAATCATATCTATGTCTAAATGAAAGACATAAAACCAAGACTAGGCTCTGATATTCTTTAGAGCGAGCCCTGAAAATAATCTCAGTCTGCTGGAACCAAACTCTCAGGGGACCTGAGAGACAGGCAAGTGTCTGCAGCCACCACAGCCACTCTCCAGTAAGACATCAACCACTCCAAAGTCAACGTAATTGATTTAGAGCTGAGACACTTCAAGAGAGGGAAGGCAAATACGAGTCAAAACTTTGACTCTACTTACAACCAAGCAATGCTATGAGAAGCAGAATAAAACATTTCCAAATTTTGCCTATTGTGTGTGTTACTCATCACTTGCTCTTTCCAGAATGGCTTCTGCTCACTTTCCATAGACCCTGAAAGGCATCTGAGGCATACAGTAAAGATTAAGCTGATCCTGAAACTAGACCTGCTCCTTTTGGTAAAGAGACATATGAGACCTCAGTAACCAAACACAGAATTATAGAATAGTTAGGGTTGGAAAGGACCTTAAGATCACCTAGTTCCAACCCCCCTGCCATGAGCAGGGACACAACATACCCAAGGTCAAATTCATCCCTGGTTTTGACTTTTGGCTTGCATGTGTGTATATTTGTATATATCACATAAATTGTTTAATGAATCCAAAACTAAAGGAAAACAGTTCCAGTCTCCCTATGACTTTTGTCATGCTAATGTAGCCTATACGTGACCTACATGCTTCCTATCAGGCTCGGAGGGATCTGATGTTAACAAACAAAAAAGCAGTAGCTCAGGCTCGGAGGGATCTGATGTTAACAAACAAAAAAGCAGTAGCTCCTATTTCAGTCCTCTGGTCATAGGAAGGTACTGTGTAAAGCAGATGTCTTGGTAATGCTGTGGTTTTGAAGGTCTGGAAATGCTCCTGTTGTGTGGAGTTTCTGTGTGGTTGTATATAGCCTTGGTCCTATTGTTGTGCATTCATTAACTAGGAAGCAGCTGTAAGAGGAAGCAGCTTTGGCGTTCCGACAACCTGTCAGCTACAATGGAGTATTTCATGAGAGAAACACAAGTGTGATACAGAAAAATGTAAATATTGTCCATAAGGATGTGGAAACCACATTTTACATTAGTTAATCCTATACCCCTTCCTTGGTTCATAGTGCTATTTGAAGACCACCTAAAATGATGGGAATTCTTCAGGAGTGGGGTGGAATTTTGGGTTTCTTTTTAATAAGACATAGAAATATCAGAAGTGTCAACCTTGCTACTTCCTAGTTTTGCTAGAGAGTCTAGAGTATAACCCAACGGAGCTGTGCTGATAGATCTTAATTTATAATTGGAAAGGTAGAACAGCTGATTTACTTTTTCTTTTTTTACTAATAAAGCATTTCTCTAAAATGTTAATTCATGGATAATTCTAAGTAGCTTTTCACTAAACTTTTCACTAACACCTTATCACTCTGGCCACAGATTCCTCATTTATCATGTAAAATGAAAAGCAGAAACAAACTCTTTTAATTATACGAATATGACCACATTTTAGTCTTCTTTTTCCGATCAAGAACCAAACGTTACAGCTCTTTCCCCTTATGTTACACATAGTACACACAATTCTTTCACCCATTTGCTGGATCATTATGCTTTGGGGTTGCCTTCATACAGAAGTTTTATCTAACATTCTTCCATAGTAACTAATCCTGTGTGTTCAGGACAACTGCAGTCCCACAGTAAACTGACTTTCACTGTTTCTCTATTTAAGCTAATGAGCATTTAGCTTTTCATCTGCCTATTCTTTCCTTCTTATTTCTTGAGACACCTCAACCAACACAGTTATTTACTCCTTTTCACAGGCATCAGAAGAGAACTACTATTTCTCGGTGGTAGCTGTTGAACATATTGCTAGCTTTGGAGGTGTTTATGAGTGTTACGGATTGTTAAGACGACAATGTCTTTCGACGGGTTAATACATGATTCTGAATTTCCTTTTAATTTCCTGTAGACACATTCTGTACCTACATGAAACAAACAGGCACTTAAAGCCAGTAAGTGAGGATCCTTCCACAAAACTTCAAATATGCATCTACCCCCCCAAAAGAAAAAATCTTAGGAACTCATTAAACTATTCTGTTTGAGCAGGATCAGGCAGAAAAAGAATAAAAATGTAATGGTTTCATATTATTCCTTGAGTTTGCTTACATCATTTAAGCAAGAAAAAAGGTGTGTCAGACTGGCAAGAAAGGAGTTGTGAGCACAGGTTCACACAACCTGTGTATGCTCTAAGGCCAAACCATTATCATCTTCAGTCTGGCAGAAGCACTTCAGAATGAAGCACTCAAATACCAAATTAGGAACACAGCCATCACCTTTGGAGAAGGGCCAGAGTAATTCACGCTAACAATTTTAAGTCATCTCAATTTAAGCTTTGGATTTTTTTATAATATTTGAGACATTTTTCAGGTAAAACTGGCACTATTTCTCTGCCAAAGAGGGCTTCAATTTCAAAATCATGTATTTGGATTTCATAAATATTTAGTATCTCTGCAGTATCAGGCATTGTTTATTTTTTGCCTTAAATTAATTCACTGTTTGTATAACTCTAATATGCTCATCATTCTGGAGGAAAGATCACAGCACAGCACTGGAACAGATGTAGTGCTTTTAACACAACCAAACTTCCACGATTTGACTACAAATTGAAGTGATTTTTTCCTTCTGCTCCAATCTTGGGAGAAGAGCCCACTTTAGCATGTTGACAAGAGCAGAAGTATACTAGGATGTAAGCAGGCTGCATTTGCCATCCACATTGCAATCCATGCTGAGCAGAGCTAACATATGGGATTTGCCTTTCACAACTTCCCATTTCTAAAGGGTTCATCAGGGCCACTGGAAAAAAGAACCAGATGTGACAAAAACTCTGTAATAATTGCTTAGTAATTTTCCAGCTCTGAATCCTACAGTGCAGTTTATTGACACAAGCACCAGGCATCTCTTCCTTCCCTTGTGCTGAACCAGCAGTCTGGCAGCCCTCACAGTTTTTTACTCTTCTTACTGGAGTGAGGTTTGCTGAGAGGGAGGGATTAACAGCACTTCTGGAAACACAGATCTGGTAATATTCTGAGCTGGTTTATATTCATCTCTCCACTTTAACTACCATGCACCTGGTATTGGCTGGTGCTGTTTTCTAAGTCTAATCCTAAAGTAACATTTTTTCCAGAATACTACTGGTCAGTATTCTAGAAGTGGAGCTGAATTTTATTTGGTGGCTTAATTACAGATAAGTAGCTTGCAGAGGGGAACGTGATCTGCCTGCTTGACTATTTAAGTGACTATAAGCTTCAGTGTAACATCCATGTGCCATCCAGTCCCCCAGAAGAATTAAAAAAAAAATAAATAAAAAAAAAATCAAACCAAACAACAAACAAACAAAAACCCAAAACAAAACCCAAAAGCCCAACCAAAAAAACCAAACCACAACACACAAACAATGCAGAATTTTAAAACAGAAACTCTGGAATCAGAAGGACTTCTGTGATGCTCTGACCTACCTGACAGTGAGAGGGTCTTACATGAGTACTGCAACCCTTTTGTGTAATCCCATGCTGTTGAAACATAACCCAGTCCTAAGCACGCAGAATGCTATTTCGTTTCAATTTTCCTTAAAAAGGCAAACAACCTTTTTCTTCCATCCTTATTTACGTTTCATTTTAAGCTAAAGCTATATAGCCAGTTCTCACTTTTTTTTTTTTTTTTTGGGATGTTTACAGTCCTTTTTTTTTTAACAGCTTACGTATGCTGTTCATTTCCTGTGCTGTACAGCAGAGATAAACCAGAAGGGATAAATTAAGGATCAGGAAAGACCTAAGCCTAAGCTGTGAAAGGAGACTTCTCCCAGATGACTCAATTATGAGATGATCACTGCTAACAAACAAGATTTCCCAACTGGCTCAAAGGACACTATCTACAGCCACACTTAAAAATTTGACACTACAACAATGCAGGCCAGAACCAGTCTCTCATAAGAATTTCATTTTCTTTTACTGAAAAGTTGAAAAATGGACAAGCCAAAAGGAAGGGGAAAAACACATAAACAAACAAACATAAAACCTCACAAAAAAAACCACATACACAAAAAAAGAGTTGTTTGGCATTACCTTTTGTTCCATCTTGCATTTCATTTTTGCTTTCACTTTGTCTCCCGGTTGAGGGTTCATTTCCATCACACACCTAAGAAAGGAACAATAAATAGGCATTCCTACAAAACCCAAATGTATGGTTGTAGAAACTCCTTTGAACTCTGAGCAGGATTCAAACATATACTCCTGTAATTCAGGTGTATACAGAAGCACACCTGTGTGTTTCAGTAGAAAATCCTTTGCCAAAGTCTAAGGGGATCTGAAATCTAGGTAATTAAAAAAGTCCAATCCCCCTCTTCCTAAAAGGTTAAATGGGTATAATACTTAATTTTCCAGAGCTATGAGGAGTAAGAAAATATAGTCTTTGAGCCAAAGCCACAACTTGCACTGGGAAGATACGGAAAAGGAAGCTGGAGGAGACGTTTTGACTGACTGTCCAAATCTCTTCCTCTTGCAAAATCTTACATGGTTGCCTCCCCTACAGAGTAACCCCACCCCTTTTGCAGGGTGGACTGACATTAAGATCTGTGCTTACAGCTTAGATCCCCCATAGCAAAACCACGACACTTCAGAGAAAGAACAGGAAAGGATTTGAACCATCTTCTTCTTTCTACAATTCTCCTACCTAGTCTCAAGATTTTTGCACATTCTACGAACTGGATGACACCTACTATAGAAAAAACTATTTCAGAACATGCATAAAATCTATACCCATATACAAATTGGTATACATATACCCATATACATTTTTACCCACATATTATTTTTATTAACTTTTTGGCAACTCAAGTCAACAATGATTGATTAGCATCCTGGATTTTTGCTTGTATTTTACTCAAGCACTTAAAAACCCCATACGTACTAAGAAAAAAAAAATAAAATCAGTTTTTTAAGATTTCTCCTACCAACACAAATCTGTATACTTACTATTTGGTTTTTAACCAAGGCAATTGAGAGGTGGAAGAAGACAGCATGAGTGCCCAAAAAATTATTACTGTTTCACAGAGCAGAAGATTGGAAAGCTGTCAAGGTACCAAAAGTCCAGGTTCTCTCTGGGAATATGGCAGGAAATTTAGGAGAAACATCAACACAATTGCTGCATTGATGGAAAACATCAACACTATTGTTTTACCTTTCCTCCTGCTTTCCTCCAGGTGAAGGAGGTTACATGATTTTCAGAGGCTATTATTAAATTGGAATGACTTCATACAGCTGCAGATGGCTTCAGTCCTCTTTTGTTACATAAAGAGCTTTCTAATGATAGGAGTGTAACAAAGCACTGAGAAAAGTTACCTAGGGAGGTTGTAGAAGCTATTTCACTACAGGATTTCTGTCAGAGATCAGATGAATAACTACAAGCAATGCTTCCTGAATAATTATGCTCTGGAGAAAAGAATGCAGTTTGAGGGCCTACACTTGTATTATTTCAGTGAAGGAGACAACTTTAGAAGGTTTCCCCCTCTTCTCCCTCCTCCTCCCCAGTTATTTCTATATTTAATAAATATTCTAACCTGTTTTATATTTGTCTGCTTGCATTAATTCTCACTGATGTCATCAATATCAAAACACAGTTTAAGAGACGTGCAAGTCTACTGCACTCTGTGACATGATTTTCAAACATTACAATGTGTAAATGCAGGAACATGAGTATTTCTTGTGCTTTACTGAAACAACATACTCGAAAGGGAAATTATACTGCTTTAAGCTACGTAATATTTTACCTAAATTGCTTTGCTATTAGATCTTGTAATTTTTAGGTGTAGTCAATTTGAAATCAGATCCCAGAAAGCTTTTATGCAGTTAATATCCCTTCTGCAACCACATGCAAAGCAGAACAGTAAAAGGGAAGTTGTGCCTTCAGAACATACATCTGAGCTTACAGACTCCCCCCACTACATTTCACCTCTACTGAATTTGAAAGGAGTTGCTTAAGGAGAGGAAGCTTTGAAGGAAAGGAGAAAGTTAAATCTCCTTAAAATTTGCCATTGCTACCACTGCACTGAACAGCAGCAGCAAGAATGGGGGACGGGGCTGAGGTCAGGTAAGCTAGCTATGCACTTCAATCAGCTCAGACTCTTCCTGCAGCTGAAGATCTCATTGCTTGGGGAGGAGCAGACAGGACACAACACACTTCTCCACAGAAGAGGAATTCTAATCTTAGGCTCCATTTCCCTTCCTTCCCCTTTCCTGCGGGATACCCCATGAGAGGAAACCAGGACCCTTCTCAAGACCTGTCAGATACCCCATAAGAGGAAACCAGGGCCCTTCTCAAGACCTGTCAGATACCCCATAAGAGGAAACCAGGGCCCTTCTCAAGACCCATCAGAGCAACTTCCCACGTAAACTTTAACAGAGACAGGCGCTGGGAGTTAGTATGGGGTCTAAGTCCCCAGGTGACAGGCACAAAGACCTATCCAAAATACAGCAGGTCAGGTTGATGTCCTTTTTTTTTTTTTTTTTTTTTTTCTCTGGGGGGAAAAAAAGGGAAAAAAAAAAAAATGAAAGGAAACAAGAGCACCAGTAAGTAAGAAGTAGTACTGGCCCCTTTCCAGCTGACCCATCAGGAGGGCTGTACGGGACTATTACCCAAAGATAAAAGTGGGCTTTTGGTAGCTTTTCAGGTGATTGTTGTCAGGAGTTTTGCTTCTACATTAAAATTAGTTCATATTTATAACTTGACCATGGAGTGGTTGTTTTATTCATCATCACTTTCAATTAATTCAAGGTCAATATACATAATTCTTTCTACATACTGAGAGCGCTTAATGTCATGTCAAGTCTGGACCAAAGCTATTCCCATAAATTCAGTAAAAAATTCCCTTGGAAATCAGGGAAACGTTAGACAGAAATCTTCTGGAAATACATCTTTTGTGCCTATACATCCCTCTCCTCTCCCCACATCCATACATGTCCCTCCCTTCTCTCTGCCAGCATCAAACAAAACTATGATCAGGAACCTACTTTTCCCTTTGCATCATTTTGGAGCCTGAAGATATCTCTGACATCAGGGATCTGGTGATGTTTGTTTTTTTTCCTCATGGTTTGTGTGACAGTTTCTACTCGCTTTTCTACTGCTGCCCTCTGGGTTCGGGTCAGTGTGGACAGAAACACCACGCTTTCCAGGGAGTCGCCAGAGCTCTCGCCAAACAGATTTGACAGACCTGCTTCCTTCAGCCATTCTTCTTCCAGTTCTCCCTCTAAGCAAGGCCAGGAGAAAAAGGCATAAACATTGGGTTTTGAGTATTGTTAGTGCACTGGATGTTAATGACATGACAAAGTTAATGCAGTTCACAGGGGAACTACTACAGGATCCACAATTAAGAACTATAATGACTTAGAAAAAAACTATTGTTTCTAAAGAGCTTCAAAAGGGTTAACATATGATAGCAAAGCTTTTAAAATACTTAATCCAATACAGATTGCTATGGGACAATCTTTATAATAATCTACAGCACTTCGATTAAATCATATACCATTTTATAAATGTATCTAGATATAAACATGCATGGGGAAGCCTGAAAAGCCTCTAATCATTGCTGCTTCATTGATTTTTAGTTCAATGCTCAATCTCTTAGCTCCCTTACTGACACAGTTCTGCCCACTTTTCTCATTAATCCTACAGGCCTCCACTAGCTCAATTTAATGAAGGACAAACCAGGCTACAGGAGTCACCTTAATGCTATTTTTCAATCAGTTCTTATGACATGGTCTCCAGCCAACTGACAACCCACAAAACAATTGTTGCTTTAAGTCTTATAGCTGATATGGTATCCTTTACCGACAGATCACTGCACGTGAAAGAGGAGAAAGCTATTAAATACCATCACTGATGGCAAAACTTCTGCTTCTGAAATCACTATCTCTAAAGATACTTCCTTTAAAGCAATAAGGTCTGTCTGCAGCAGCCGAGCTTGTGCTGAATGCCAACAACCCTTTCTACCAAAGTTCAAGCAACATTTCCATTTATCATGTATCTAAAAGTACTCCAAAACTGACACGTCAACTTCATTATTGACTGCAGTTTCCCACAGTGCCCAGTGCACATCCAAGTGGGCCCCTGAGTATTAACAGCATTCAAAAAACAGACACAACTTTTTAAGTATTAATTTTGCTATGGCTGTGCAGCCAAATCCTGAGCCTCTGACAAAACTCTCTCAGGTTTTGTTATTAGGGCTGGAAAGAAGGGCTACACTAATTCTCCCAAGCAGATATAAGCAAGGTGTTTCTCATCTCTCCCCTGCCTTGTGTTTGCATGGCCATATCTCAAGCAAGCCCCCACCTAGGCAGGCCCATCAGCCACATGCAGTGTCCCACATGACTCCCAAGGAGCACTTGTTCCCCAGAGAGGTGCTGCACATAAGGCAAGATGCAGGGCAGAGCAACATCTGCTCAAGCTGATCAACTTAACTGTGCTGACTCACTTGGGCTTCATGCCAGAGTCAGCAGCTCAAGATGGAGTGGTAACTACACGGAAAAAGGCTACATATAAATAAAAAAGGAAATGGTGGGGTTTAGAGTGCAGATCCTGGGAGCATAGCAGCATCAGTGAGCTGGGGGCTCGTGTGCTGCAGAACAATGAACATTGCTTCTCTGGAAAAAGCATTACCACTCCGTCAGATGTCCTGCTCCCCACATACACAGGCTCAGAGCTTTGCTACTTTCTCTAGAGGACAGGTTGCTACCCCCTTCAGAGCAGCTGTAAATAGTAGTGATGTTTCAAAACACTTAGGGAGGCAGAAGTGCAAATCCCTTTGAAACCTAATAGAGCACAATCTTCTCGCTCATGTAGAGGCCATACCAAGATGCAAAACTCACCATTTTTATTTTGTCATCATTTACAAAAGACTGTGGGCCTCTTGTAAGAATAGGAGAGAGGCAGATACCGCATTGCTAAAAAATAATCTTTGAGAGAAGGGTGGGATTAAGGATGCTACTCCTCTTTTTTCTGACAGGACAAGATAAATAAAGAAATTGCCCAATTTCTTTGAAGATCATGCCCTCAGGAGTGGCCCATAATGGATGCTTCTGAGAAACAAAAATAATACAACTGAAGTTAACAGTAGTTACAAGCATAGAAAGTTACTCACTAAACTTAAAACCAGTTAATCATTGGCTTGTCTTCTAAACGTGAGGTTTCTGTCCACAATAGCTACAATAACGAACAACGTACACAAAGAATGAAAGGCTTAAGTTAGTATAACAGCAAACTACAAATAAAGCTTAAATTGTTGTGATTTGCAAGTACAGGTGCCTTTCTGATGTTCTGCAAATACCATTTAAAGGAAAACCAGCGTTCTACTTATCTCTGATACCATTCTCTTGCAGGCCACTGCCTGTTTCTGGTGACATGCATTAAAAACAACATAATTTTCAATGTGGATGTTCAGCAAAGAAGCAGAGTGACCTCTTTTTTGATTAAAGTGTGTTTGGTGGGTGCCATCTCCTTTAAATAAGACTTAAAGAAAAATCCCTAAAATCAGCAAACTGATGATCATTCACAAGAACTGCTTTAATTACCATCTGGCTCTTTCATTACAAGTGCTACTCGTTCTTCATGATTATTTCCTCTGGTTTCATGGATATTTTCAAGTTCTTTCCAGTAATCATCCATAGACAGTTCATCCAAGGAGTCCTGAGATCCTGAGCGGTCAAATGATGCTCCATCAGGGGTCTTCTTGGAATGGTCATGGTTCATTGTATACTGGCCGGATCGACGGCTATAAGGATAAACCAAAGAGCAATTCCTGATTAGCATTTTAAGATACAGCATACATTAATACATCTGTGACGGCAGCTAGTGATTAATTGTGTCAAAGCACAATACTGTCAACAAGCAAACCAAGATACTAGAAATTACTTTTAAAATCTGGAATTTATTTTTAGTTTAATATTTCTGCTATACATACCTCCCAGTTTGGAAATAGCACAGGGGTCTATATTAAAGAGGAAATAATGAACCCAAGTTCTAGTAATCCTAGTTACACCGAACCTCTAATTCAACTCACAACAGTCAGTTCCATAAACTTCAAGGTATGTATCTTCCTCGCATCACCCCACATCATAAAGAATTTTTCAAAGTGCCCTTTTGCCTGCATAAATTCTTATAGTTTGACAGCTTTACTTTTTTCCTTTGCTATTCTGCTTTTATTTTCTGTTTATGTTTACTGTCTATGACCTTAATTACAGCTGAGAAAGGACAAAGAAGAATTACTGAAGTTACAGTTTGGGAAGAAAACTGGTGAGTCCAAATGTTTAAAAAAGACCACTATGCATTTCTATCTTACTTCCTCTTTGACTGAAAGCTTACCATTTTTGTAGTTTGATGTTATTAGCTTTTGGTTCACCCTGCCAAACATTATGTTGCTGAGACTTTCAAACAGGATCTTTCATTTTAAGTATAGCTGTGACTAGAATAAAAGAACCCGGGAACCTGTAGGTCTCATCTTGACTTCATTAAATCACTGGGGAAAAAAAAATACCACTGACCTAACAAAGATTTCCTCTTTAACAGTGCAAAGGTTGTACATGCTCAGGAGTATTGTGTCCCGCCTAGAAGGAAGTGCAGCAGGAGGTCCAGGAGACCTCCATGGATGGATAAGGAACTGCTGTGGAAACTCAGAGGGAAAGAAGAAGCTTATAGAAGGTGGAAGCGAGGACAGGCAGCCTGGGAAGATCACAGAAATGTTGTCCGGGAACCCAGGGACCAGGTTAGGAAAGCTAAGGCCCAGTTAGAACTAAATCTGGCAAGGGACGTGAAAGATAACAGGAAGGGCTTCTCTAGGTACGTAGCAAATAAAAGACAGACTAAGGACAACGTGGGCCCTCTCTGGAAGCTATCGGGAGAACTGGCTACCCTGGGTTTGGAAAAGGCTGCGGTTCTTAATGACTTCTTTGCCTCAGTCTTCACTAGCAAATGCTGAGACCAAACCACTCAAGCCTTGGAAGGCAGATGCAGGGACAGTGAGAATGAAGACCTTAGGCCCACTGTAGGAGAGGATCAGGTTCGAGACCACCTTAAGAACCTGAACGTGCACAAGTCCATGGGACTTGATGAAATCCATTTGCAGGTCCTGAAGGAGCTGGAGAATGAAGTTGCTGAGCTACTGTCCATCATATTTGAAAATTCATGGCAGTCAGGTGAAGTTCCTGATGACTGGAAGAAGGGAAATATAACCCCCATTTTCAAGAAGGTGAAGGTGGAAGATACGGGGAACTACAGACCAGTCTCACCTCTGTGCCTGGCTGCACCCAAAGAGTTACGGTAAATGGCTCAATGTTCAGCTGGAGACCAGTAACGAGTGGTGTCGCTCAGG
>NW_009922186.1:0-945 GCF_000696875.1 Nestor notabilis | reverse complement strand
CCAGGTGGAGGGCCGCTGCCAGCTGGCGGGCGTCTTTGAGCATCCACAATCCTTTTGCAGCGGCGTCTGCTTTGTCGTTGCCAGTTTGGAAAAACCCTTTGATTGGATCATGGCTGTTAACGTGGATGACCGATATGGTGCCTTTTCGAGAGAAAAGTGCTTCTTCCAGCATGAGGGCTGTTGTGGATGTTGATACGCCAGGCGCTGACATGGCTGAGCAGAGCTTGGCCACGAACATCGAATCGGTCACTATATTGAGATGTTCCATCGGGAACAGTCCGCACGCTAGTACTACAGCCGCCGCTTCCAGCTGTTGGACTGAAAGCGCACAATCGGTCATTTTAACGCAGTGCCATTCTTCTCCTGCTTGCCATACTGCTGCCGCGGTTGAGGTCGTTGAGGATGAGTCTGTGAAGACCGTTGGTCCCGGTTGGGGTCGGTCCATGATCTTTCGTGGAAGGTCGATGTCAACAATTGCTAGCATTTGCGTCCAGGGGGCCTTTGTAGTCCAAATCCGATGAGGGCTGTGGCTAGATACTCTGACATCGCCACTGATTGTGCTGGGAGCTGTTTGCGAAAGGGTAGATATATCTTGACGGGTTCAGTGCCCAGGTGTCTCAGGGCGAGTTTTCTGCCTTTCATAATAAGGTTGCCAAGGCACTCAACTCCTGGAGAAAATGCCTGTGACGATTTTCCCAGGACTATCCATTGTATTGGTCGAGCTTTTTCGGGGGGGCCCTGGGCCAGTGCTCCTACTCCCCCTCCTTCTGTGAAGTGTATGTACAGATCAAGTGGTATATTCGAGTTCCACCTAGCAAGCGTGCTTGATGATATTTGTTGTTCGATAAAGTCAAGGGAGTCCACAGCATCTGTCGTCAGAATTTTTTTGTTCCCATGGGTTCTTTCCTTTTAATAGGTCGTACAGGGGGATCATGGTTTCGGGAG
>NW_009922185.1:0-794 GCF_000696875.1 Nestor notabilis | reverse complement strand
ATCTATTCACCTGACAAAGACATTACATTTTGAACTGCACATACAAAAACCAGACAAGCACCCCTTGCATGCCTTTATTGTTTTCCTGCAGATTGTCACATCAGCTTTAAGCTCAGCAACTCTTGCAGCCTGCAGCAATGTCATTACATAGTGCCTATACAAATTTCACCAGAAGTTTATCAAAAGCAAAGCTCTTTCACTGAGATTCCCTTGTTAATCTTTTCATTAAAACCTAAGAAATGGCACTTGGAGGTATAACTGTGTCTTGTTGTGGTGACAGTAGGAGAGGGAAGCTTTGTAGTCAGAAAATAAATTATGACTGCTCCAGCAAGGAGTATGACGTGCAGACCACCTACCAGCCACTTGTCTCGTGCGAAGATGACTGTGTTTAACATTGACTCATAGAACAGACAGTAACCCATCCACTCGCTGATGATGATGTCTACTTTGTCCACAGGTAATTCAACTTCTTCCACTTTACCTTTAAATATTGTGATTACTGAAAAAAGAATCCAAACAAATATGTTTCACATAATAAAATACCTGAGTAAGTTCCTTACTGGTCAATGTCAGGCTGACCTTTTTCAATATGATTCTGTTCTTCAATGCCTGTAGATAAGGGGTAACTCCACGTGACTCAATGGAAATTACACTATTTTAAAACTACTTGCATTTTAGTATTAGTATAAAAGAAAAAAAAAAAACCAAACTAAACCAACCCAAACCGAAAAAACAACAAAAATTAAAAAAAACAAAACCAAACAAAAAAAGCTACCAACCAACCAAGCAAACAA
>NW_009922184.1:34023-45109 GCF_000696875.1 Nestor notabilis | reverse complement strand
AATAATTTAAAAATTAAAAAAAAAAAAAAATCAAGTTTAGTCAGGAACAAGGGCCCATTTTATTCCTGCAACTAAAACACATCTACCTGATCTCAGATGATCCATGACATTCAAGCCTTCCAGGGTTTGATCACTGCTACTCGACTTCACAAGCAGCTCCCAGCTCCATTAGAGAAACACAATCATAAAGAGCATCTCTGATTAGATTTGTGCAGCAGCTCCTACTACCATAACTTATGTAGCTAGCACAGGCAAACATCATCACAAAAAAGGGGTCAAGTGTGTCATACCCCAGGGTTGCTGGGTCTCCAGCTGTGGTCATTGAAGCTATTGGCAGCTCCTAGAAGACAATAACCTTCAGGCTTTTTACATTACCCTGAGGAATACAGTCAGCCCAGACTAAGCCCAAAGGCCATGTTACAAGGTCATCCTGAGCAGCAATGTGCATCTCAGCTACAGGCATTTGTTCTATAATATGCAGTGCACACGCACTCACACAGTTTTTCTCGAAGTATCTGCCATGCCTTCTTCACATTTGCTCTCAGAAACAGGGCTGTTGTCTATTTTGTTCTTAAACTTAACCAGCAGTACGTTACTGTCAACATTTTGGAAATCAATCACCACAGATAAAACCACCATATAGGTAAACACAGAGTTATAGTGTTTAAAGGCCTCAAGTGCTCTTAGTTGATCACCCAATAAACTCACAATAAAGTGGAAACTTTCCTTTTGCTTTTAAATGGAAATATTATCACCTGGTAGCCACAATCCTCACTGCTTTGACCGCATATGGATTTTTTCCTGCACCAGTATCGAAGCATCATCCCTGGGGCACTAACAGGGTTTTAAAGTCTGTGACAGACAACCATGACCCTCCAATTTCCTGGCTAAAAGCGTCCTAAATTTACCTAGCTCAGCACTCCAGGGAACCAACTGGACAGTAGTTTGCTTAATAAAAGTTGCCTTTATACAAAGATCTAAATCTTATTTTCCAAGAACTGCCAGGGGATTTTCAGGGTGTAATCCACCTAACTGCTGACCTTCCACAGCAAAGAAACTTTTATGTTGCTGGGTAGGATTTTTTTCATTTGAGAGCAACACAGACTTTTTCTGATGGCACTGGGAGAGGGGGATAACAGAGCACTCGAGGATTGCTGCAAGCAGAGGAAAAAGGTCAGGCAGTATTTTCCATATCTGCTGTACAGCTGGTTATCACTTACAACAGGAGAGAGGAAGGATCACTGGAGAGGTTGCAATTCTCTGAAATCATGCTCAGGGAAAGGCCACATTCAATGTGGAAATCTGAATGAACAGACAGGCCTCCGAAGCAACTTTTTGCTGCTTAAGAGGCAGATTCTGTTATGATCCTAGCACTGTGCAGAGCATCCAAGTTGCTCTCAGGTAAGCCCTGGGGACTCCCAGCAGTGCTGAGACATCTCCGTTCTGATGTGAATGTGCCACTGTCTCACTCTCCTGCCGCAAGAAAAAGGCACCTGGGTAAAAATGAGGCTGTTGTGACAGGAATGATTAAAGCTGGGAACAAATACCCATCAATGATTCAAAATATTTGAGGATGATTTGCTCATCTCTAGGGCTCACAAAACCATACTGTACAAGGCTCCTCTTCCCGAGAAGAAATTCACACTGGGCCTTTAAGCCTCCAAAACACATGGAATGCATTATTAACAAATGTGAGTGGAAGGGTAGCTCAGTTTAATGTCACCTTTGTATATACATAGGCTTCCATCCTTTCTTCACAGAAAGATTATCCTCTCCACAGATAGATGCTGGAAGTCATCCAAGAATTTAAGAACATTCTTTCATTCACAGGTGTTTTTGGAGCTTACAACAACAGTGCTTATACTGGAAGATGATGAGGGAGAGAATTGCTTTGGCCCTTCAATCAGCTTTTGCCCATTTCGCACCAAATTGCAATCTGATAATACTCAGTACAAACTGAAACACTCTAATACAAACAGAAAGAGCTCCAGCAGCCAGAATAAACACTAATGAACTACACCAAAGCATGCAGCGCACGATGCTATCCTGGTGGACAAGTTGAATATGAGCCAGCAATGTGTCCCTATGACAAAGCAAGCCAGCAGCATCCTAGGCTGTGCTAGGCAGAGCGTTGCCAGCAGGTTGAGGGAGATGGGGTCGCTCCTTTTTGCTCAGCACTGGCAAGATACGTCTGGAGTCCAGAGCTGAGCTCCCCAGAGCAAGAGAGACATGGACATGTTGGAGGGAGTCCAGCAAAGGACCATGAAGATAATCAAGGGCTTGGAGACCTTATTGATGTGTATACCTGATGGAGGAAGTAAAGATGACAGGTCCAAACTCTCCCCAGTGATGCCCAGAATCAGGACAAGAGGCAAAGGGCTCAAAGTGAGACACAGTAAATGAGCACCTGCTGTGGCTCTTGTCTCCTTACAAAGCAATATCCCATGCAGCAGCAGAGACTGCCTCGTGATCATGGGACTGACACTGGAGAAATGATCTCAGTTTCTCACCTAACCATTTCCCAGGATCAGAAGTAGGGACAAGAAAGTCCCTATTCTCCTTGGTCGGAGGTTCAGGGCATGATGTTGAATTCACCAACAAAGCTTCAGCAACAGCAGACAATATTTGAAAGTGCATTTAGTTGCTGACAGCAGTCTAACAAAGGATCATTACAAAGACATGCAAAAGCCGTGACAGGGATGCATCAAGTTAGTCTGGGACTGAGAGACCTTAGTTAAAATAACAGGATAGAGAAGTTGGGCTAGTATCCATAGAAGGAAAAAAATATGACCTGAGTGATATCAATTCTGGAGGGACTGAAGAGGGAAGAGAAACTACAAAGCTACTTAAAGCTGTATCAAGCACACAGTACAAGGGCCGTGAACTTAAAGATGTGGAAAGGTTGTGCCACAAAGGAGCAGAAGTGGAAATCAAGAGAAGCAGAAATAAAACAAGTGCAGTAGAGAGCAATAAGAGTGAGCAAGATTAAAAAAAAAAGAAACTGGACAAGAATACTGACAAGTCAAAACCATTGATCCTGTGCTTCCTTAACCAAATAAGATTGGCAACAGTGCACCAGTTGGGCTCTGGAGAGAACGGAGAAAGTTCAGACAGCCCACCCACTGCTTACTCTCCTGCAGACATAAGGCTGGGGATCAATTACACACTTGTGTTTGCAGTTATTGCTGCAAGGTGTGGATGTTTGACACCTTGCTACATCTAGCACAAAAGAGGGGAAACTAAGTCACACTAGGGAAGAACCAGATTTTTAACATCTAGAGGCACCTTAAAGTACTTCACACAAGCCACATGCAGATAGTGTAATGACTGCAAACAAATGCATGCTTTTTACTGTCTTATTGTTTTTTTAGTGGCAAAGAAAGATGGCCTGTGCAACCAGGGTTATTTTATTCTCACTTATTCAGCTCCAGGAGATCCCCACTCTACCTGAGAGCTCAGATACACCCCAACACCTCTAGTAGTCCATGTTTCCCAAGTGAGCGCCAACATAAAGAAAGAGAAGCGATAAGAAACCCACAGGATTTTCCATTATAGGAAATTGTCTTAAAGCTAGAGTTGAGTAGGTGACATAAGCTGCCTTTTCTGGTTTGAGATATGATCTCTCTCCTCTACATCTATTTCACTAGATCTAAATTACTCCTATTGCCAAGACATTTGGAAGCAAACTGTCAAAAAGCTTCAATTGCTATCCCTCATCTTCTGATTCCCCAACAGCACACAGTACCCAGTCTGATTTCCATTAAGACTTGATTTTTAGACACACCATCCTAACCAGGACTCAGCAAGAGGCAGTACATAAGTCAGGAAATATTTCACTCAAAAAACCTCATCAAGACTTAGTAGAATGAATTCTTTTAATTCAGAGGTAACTTCTATATTCATCTGGACTCAAAAAGTATACCAAGGAACAGGAAGCAGCAATTAGGGGTGAAGCATGGGATGAGAGCACATGTGTCTGGTATCATCCCACATCAGCCACTTTGTCAGGACAAAGCTTTGCAGAGCGTTTTAGCCACAGATGGAGAAAATGCTGCTCCAGTGAATCACAATATGGAGAAAATTAATTAGCTACTGTTAAGTCAGCTATAAGCATACACAGTTCCATGCACACCCAACATTTTATCATTGTTATAGAATCACAGCATAATCTGCCACCGCAGTCTTCCCAGACCAAGGCCAGGACTGAAATAATAGGGCCTCTGGCTGTGGAGAGCATGCTGTCATGGTACATATGCACAGGGAGAGAGGCTGCTGCAGCTGAGAACAGAGATGAACCACCCCAAGCAGCGTGGTCAGATGGATCTCTGCTTCCAGAGAAGGTTTTTGACGTGGGAGATAGATACAACAACAGGATCGTGAGGGCAAGAGGCATCCAGGGTGGAAGAGAGGAAAAAAAGAGATGACTTTGGAGATAAACAGACTATAATTTCAGGAAAGCCAAAGAAGTCAAAGCCACCATACCTGCAGGTCGTACCCAGAAGACAGTAATTTTGCTGCAGACTAGCTTAGATTTGCAGATGCCAGAGGCTGGAGCTGAAGCGTATTTGCAGACTTGAATGGGAGATTAAAGTACACTAAGAACTTGGCTCAAGCCCTTTCCAGGTAATGGAAGAAAAATCTCTCTTGCTTGTGACAGTCAACTAAATGCTGTAGTTTCGAGCCTGACTACAGAATTGAGTCATCTTCAGAGGAGACTGACAGTCCTGATTTAGACTGCTTTGGATGGGGGTCAGCTGGCTGCTCCCAGCCACTGGCAGCCTGGACTGCTGGATGCCAGGACATGTGTGCATTCACTGGTTGGTAACATGTAGATACTGTTCTACTTAATACCAGAAGTCTTCCAGGCTCATGGTGTATGATTACTGGGTCCAGGGTGGGGTCCCCAAACTTCCAGCTTTTGCTTGTCGTAGCACTGAGGGCATCTGAAGTCTTCCTAAAGCTTGTTTCAGGCAGGGAAATATATGCCTCAGGAACATCAGTCTCCTTGCATTACAGCAGTCTGTTCACCATGCCCTGCTTCCATCTCTTGCTGTCTAATATTTTTAGCTAACTCTGTGCACCCTTCATCAGGAGGCAGCCATCCAGCTCTGTCCTACACCAGTGTGTAAATATGCTGACATGCAAGGCGCATGTTTCCCCGCTTTCAGGAAGCATGCTGCATAATGAAAGACTCTCCCAGCAGGAGGAACAGCACCTGTGTGCCAATTACCTTGGCACATACCATGGGATCAAATGGGGCAAAAGCATAACAGTAGATACAGAAAAGCTGAACATTCCTGCCAGCCTCTGCTCTCAGCTTAATACTGCCTAGTAATGAAGTCATTTTGGCCAGCAAGACACACAAGCAGATGGGCTGTCATTTAGGGGCTATAGTCTGCACCATCCCTTCCTTGTGGTTTGAACTTATTAAGCTCAGAGTTTTACAAACGCAATCAAGGAAGCAAGCTTGAGAGATATTATGACAGCAATAAAAGTGTGTCCTGCTTCATCAGCACTTTTGAAAAATTAGTTTAAATGTCCTCAGTGGCAAACAGCATTTAGTGCTGCTCAGTGCTGGAGAGGGAGGCAGGAAAAAGACACTACACAGGATTTTTAAAAATAAAACTCCAAGCAAGTTTGGCACAACGAGTAAATCACAAGCAACTGTCTCCCTACAGTGCCCCGCTGCATGAACCTCCTTCCTGATATAAATCAGTGCCAGATCTAGCCAAATAAAAAAGCTGTGCCAGCTCTTGCTGCATAGTTTACCTTATTCCGTGATATTAGCAAAACCAGCATCTCCATCTCTTCAGTTACAGCATCTCACCTTACGCTACATCATGCAGCCATGGGTTTTCTGCTTAACCATGGGTTTATTGCTTAGAATGCCACCACAGCCACCTGCTAGGTTCTACAATGCCTAATATCATTGTATCATCATTCCTATTTTACATTTTTTTTTGCCTGCATTGCCATGGGGACTTGAGAGCAAAGTCCACAGTGAACCTTAAAAATCAATTCCAATTACAGAACCTCATTTTCACTCCTTCCAAAATGTTTTGTTTCTAGACAGACATCCAGATTTTGCTCCAAAATGAATTTTCCTTTCTTCTTTTAAACAAACTTACAACAGATGATTTCAAATTTGTGAAAGGGTCTGGAGTAGAAGACAGGAAGAACAACATATATTCTCACAGCTTTTCTTAAAAATAGCCAGACAAATAAATAATAAACTAAACATTAGTCAGTGGAAAAAAAGTGCCTCAAAGCTTGAAACTGGGCAGCATGGCCCTAAAATACTGGTTTGATTTTGCTGAGAAAAAGGGCAACTGAAGCAAAAAGAAAGTAATTCTTCTTCAGCTCTCCAGAGCATCCTTCCACCACAACTGGTCCAGTTCCCTTCTTTCCAGGAAGAAATCACACCCCCACATTGACCTTACTGCACCTCTCCCTGCCAGCCCTTATAAGTTCATGGTCTGCTGTCCCTGGGCTGCTGCTGCACCAATTTACATGAAGAAAACTAAGTGCTACACTGAAACATGCACAGTGGTATTCTTCCAAAGCAAATAAAGCTTAGGACCAGTAAGCAAAGAAAATTATGCCTACAAAAGCAGTTATAAATCAGCAGCTGACTGCCCCAATTAAAAACTATCATATTTTACCTTTTTCTATGAGGACTAACCAGAACTTGTCTATATACAGATTCCTTATTGGTGAGGCACCAGCAGAGTCTCCACAGCCGCATCAGCCCCATAAATAAATAGGAGTCTAAACAAATAATTTCTGTTAATTGGTACAAGTCACCTAGTGCATGCTACACCAGCAGAGCACACCAGCTTTCTGACTCTGTATTCCCTTTCCTCTCAGGCTTTCCCCAATATGGTTTCCAAGACTGAAACTTATTATGGCTCAATGGAGAGTAAAACAGGAAAAACTTATATCAAAGCCTTGTGACCAGCCTCTCAACGCTACGCACAGTCAACTGTAAAAAAAGATGACCTGGCAAGGGTCAAAACTACGTTGAGTTAAATAATTTGTTCACCTGTTCCCTGAAAATTGTTCTTCCAGATCAGTGATGTTCTGGGTGAGGCATATAGTGGATATTTATCCCCTCTCAGTGCATGATCACTTAGCCTTGGCAGACACGTCCTGTGATTCCTCCAGCAGCAGAGACAGAGTTAATCACATGCTGCACTAGAGATCTCAGCCCAGTGGGCTCAGGAACAAGCTAGGACAGTTAAAGGACAAGCTTAAGTGGGACAGGATGGGCCTACTCCATCTCTCATAACAGAGGGAAGACTAACTCCTCTATATGCATCTGAGCAAGCCCAGGGGGTTAATCAGCTTCTCTCCCCAATTTCTCCATCAGTCCCTTTCCTCCTAAAAAATGTCTCTCTCTTCCATATCATTTTTCCTTACAATGACATCCCATAGCTCAGCAGGTACCTAAGCTAAAAGCTCCTGAGAACACATAAAAGCACAAGATTACATTTCAGTAAGCAATAAACTGAGATTGTGATCAAGCTTCTCCACTTTATGCAAATATACAGTGCTGGATAAGTGATTATGCAAAGCCAGCCCCAAACTGGGCAAACTACAGTGCATATTATCACAGTGTCATTCAGGTAATGTTGAACCATGTACTTTGTTTCTGTGGCCTTTTCCTCCACAGTATTCTGATTTCCAAGCTAAAGAAGAACACACAAACAAAAAACAACCAAACACAAAAACAGAGCAATGAATCCATTCCACTTCCACGTAACTTCCCAACATGCAAATCATGCCCCAAAATCCCTTCATGAAGCTGCTGTACTGCCTTCAGCAACTAGCAACCTCCTTGCATCTCTGGAGACATTCAGCTGCACAAAGGCCCTTCCAGCACAAAAGCCTCAGCCAAGGAAAAATAATTTCCTTGTGTCCTTCCTCCCCCTCACTCTCACATTCTGAACAAGCAATAGCTTGGCTCTGAAGATGCTGCTGTGAAGAAGGAGCTTCGGCAATACAGGATTGATTCAGCAGCTTGGCACCTCACACAGAAGCACTGGGAAAACATGACCTGTATTTGTTGGGAGAGAGGAGACTCAGAGGTGAGCAAGGTAAAACATAACTCTAAAGATAATGCATGAGACAGTATGAAACTATTTAGGGCTATATCAAATGTGGGAAGCAGGTGGCATAAATGAAAAAGCTCAGGAAAGGTCAAGCCTTGGAGGAATTGAGCAAGAATCTCTTCACGAAGAGGAGAACTGATCTGAAACAGCCTCTTGCCAGAGGCAGCCAGGGAAGAAAAATCAAGTCAATAGCTTTGAAGAAATTGGAGGATAGGATTCATCTCATTTTAAGCATCAAAAGATGAAGTATGTAACCTAGGCTTGCCGTCCAGGCTCCCTCAACAGTAAAAAAGAGAGAAAGAAGCATTATAGGACAAGTAGTCCTGACTAGATGTGAAAGTGCCTGTTATCATGGATCCAGGAACTGGCTCAAGCATGCTCAGACAGATGAAGTTAAGTGAGGATAATCTCAGCCTTAGACACTGCAGAGCTCCTGAGAAGGTGACAAACATCTGTCAACATGAATTTAATGAGGTGTCTCCTTGAAGCGGCACCCCACCAACATGTTTTAAGAGAGATTACGTGTATGTAAGGCTGGCCAAATGCCAGCTTCAGCTAACCAGCAAAACTCAGCCAAAACAAAACAAAACAAAACGATCTTTACTAGCCTTTAAATACCTGGGGGGGGTTGTTGGAAAAAGATGGGAAAAAATACAAGGAAAGTTGATGAATATTAATGCAATAAATGATGAAAATACATTATCTTCGATTCCTCTTTGCCTGGATCTATAATAATTTCAGAAGGAGTGACTGGGTTAGGAGATAAATTTCATTTATTCCTGATAAAAGAACAGCGCTACACTTTTTGACAAGTGTTCTTCAATATGCCACCTGGGTAGTTCTAGTAACAGATAATAAAAATGAAATATTATAGGATTCCTAAGAAGATCCCAGTAGTAAACAGGGGAAACTGTTTCATAACTCTTTCTTAGGAGGTACCTGGATTTCCTAGGGATAACGAGAGTGTTTTAGTCAGTCCTTTTACAAAGAGTGTTGGGAAAGTTTTCAGGATGCAGCTTTATTCTTATCTTAGCTTTAGACATTGATTAAGAATCAGCAAAGTAATATCAGAAGCATTTAGCTGGATGAAGGTAAATTGCCTCTAGAGCTAAGTAGCAGTGGAAAGGGATGGTGTAGGTAATCACAGAAGGAAAGACAGGGTGAAATTTGCTGTGAGCACCAAAGGCTTGAAGACAGTTGCAGATAGGAAAAGCATATCAGCATCCGGCTTCAGAACCCAGTCAGCGAGAAGAAATTTTCTCACTTTGCTGCTAGACAGCACTATACTGGGAGCAAAGGATAAAGTGTTTTCAAGCTTTCTCTTATCCTATGAGTTTATCATTACTGGAAACTAGCTTTACTCCAACTGTCCTGGGTCTAGTTCTTATTTTAGCTATACGAACAAATGTGTTTTTAGCTCTCTGTGACCCATGGACTGAGCCTGGTCATAGACCCACAGACCCACTGTTCTCTAAGCAAAGGTCTTGCAAAGCCAAAATTCTGTTAATTCTCCATGGATTTACGTTTGCACAGTGCCTTTTATGGGATGCCATGAGAGCTGGCTGTGAAGAAACAATATACATGAGACACTTAACCAAACCATTCTTATATGTATCAACATTATACATTAAGATATCAAGAGAATGAAATGCATCAGATCTGCTACTTCTCTTAGGTCAGCTTCTGTTGGCTCTTGTCTTTTGTATTCATTTCTCCTTGCTTTTCAAATGCATTTCCACCTTCCTAACAGAGCTGCTTCACCACTAAAACCACAGTATAATCAGACTGTAAAGGAGCCAACAGAACAGAAATGCTGCGAAAAATGGGAATGATTGTGCAACACATAAATCATAGGGAGAATATTTTCTCTCTACTTTTACACAGATTCCATACATCACCATGACTCAGTGCAGTCCTCCCAGAGGGGTCAAATTTCAGCTTCTAATGCACTTTCCATCTGATTCCTCCATGATAACAGATGTGTCACTGTCCTAAGATATTGCATTTTGATAGTAATATATTAAACGCCTGTTTCAGAAAAATTTGGTTTGAGTACGCAGTACTAATCTCATTTCCATCCTAATCCCATCCCAGTGGTTTAATTGTGCATTTTACCACTGATGAGAGAAAGCCTCCCCACCCTGGCCCAGTCCAATGCCTCTTATCTTGCCTCCCCTCTCCTCTAGTTTTCCGGATTGTTTCAGCAATCTTCCTGGATGTGATAAATCATGTAAATTTCATTTAGAGATTATACCCCTGGCTTTGAAGGCAGACAAAGTTAGCTCTATGATTGTAGCCTGTAACCCACTAATCTTATAAAATTCCTCCATTCCCACTTGGCTGAACTGTTACTGGGGAGTGAAGGGAGAGCAATATCTACTCTACAAAGCATTTGACACTTCTGTTGGACACTTGCAGGTGGCATCCTGGCCACCATCCAAACTCTCATACTGCTGCGTAAGGACAAATGCTGTAATCCTGAGGTTTTCGTAAACCCCGCTGTATTGAAAACTTTCTCTCAGCAGTATGAAGCTGGTGCTGCTGTTTCCAAACTCTTTCCAGCTTTTCCAATCAGTTACAAATTTCTCTCAGCTACTACATTTTTCCGAAGTCCCCAAGACTGTTGCACAACCTCCTTGATTGTGCTTGTCTCTGATTGTTGCTGCCTTCTTTCTGTAAAATTGAATGTCAACACTCCTTCACTAAAGCACAAGCAGTTCTCCAGAGGTGTATGAAATAGGGGAATTCCTGCTATCTGCAAGAAAGCACTCCTTCTTGCCTATAAGGAGAGCTTTTGACCCCAAGCTGAGGGTCACAAACAGTGACCAAGCACATTATCCATACAGTCTTCCCTTTATCTATAAATTCTCTTTCTAAGGAAACATGTAACATCAGCCTGGGATTAAATCAGCTGTTTCATGGGCATCCCAGGTAGATGCCTTTCATCTCCTTTCCTAGTATTTCCTTTAGGCTTG
>NW_009922184.1:8500-33998 GCF_000696875.1 Nestor notabilis | reverse complement strand
TCTTTCCCACGCCTGAACAGTTCTCAGCTTTGGCAGGCACAGAAACAGCAGTTTTATGACATACATTTTTTAATGTAACAGACCATGTTCTTTCATGTTCTTTTTGATTCATTTTTTAAAAAGCAAATTTTGCTCACTCAAGGTTAATAACTTTCCCAGTTCAGCTAAATGTGGGACAGTTCCAGATGTTGCTGAGAATTTTTAAACAAACCTCTCATCTTCAGAAATTAGCAGGGAAAAACAGCAGCTTCTTAGACACCACAAGAAATTTCTGGATCTCTACAAGGTGGCCCAGAGTGTTCTTTAATGCTGACAGTTTGGCATATCTGATAGAAGTTTATGTGAAGTTATGATAGCTGTAAGAGCTCAATAGCAGCCACACAGAAAATTCACACTAACAACTCTTTATGGTTTCAAGTATCATATATGCAGTAAACACACTGAAACCAGATGGTGACCTCAGATAAACAGCACATAAGATTCCCCTTAACTTAGTGAGTCATGATTTGTACATCCAGCACTAAGAAGAATCTGTGCCCAGACAAAAGCCTATGTACTCTTTGTTGGGTGACCATCTGAGATGGTCCCTATGGAACAAACACAGGGGAGGGAGGAAAGAAACCATCATTTCAGCCAGCACCGACCACCCAGGACTCTTCCAGATACTGCACCAGGATAGTGCTCACTGCTGGTTTGCCACAACCATCAGAGGAACAAGGTGATTTGTAAGAAATTTGCATTAGTTTTGATATTTCACACAAACTGAGTAATATCACTGGATTTTAATCAAGCTCTTCAGAGCCTTAGGGCACACTTTTAATGCACTGAAGTGAAGCATCTCAGCTTGTTTCAAACTTTACACACAAGAAGCTAAAAATTCTTCTACTTTTTATTTTTTCCCTTTAATTTGATGAAGAAAATTATGAACGAGCAAAAAACATTTTGTTTTACCATTTCCAAGGTGAATTTCCTTGGGATCTTCCTATATACTTTTATGACTTTTTAAGAAGGATTGGAATCTAAAAGGAAGGAGACTTACCAGACAGGCCTGAAGATAGCAGCATCTCATGGATGGGAGAAGGCTGTGATCAAACATAGCAGAGAAGTCAAATTTTGCAATGTGGTAGAGTGCAGAGGAGCACACAAGAAACCCAGGTCAATAGCATCAGTAAGCATAGAAGGATGGAGGGCCTAGAAAACAAGAGCAGGACATTTTTGTTTAAATATCCACACAGCAGATTCAAAGGTACAAGCCAATGTGTCAACTGAGCAGGTAAACTGGCACCTTCATACATTTTCAGCCTAGCTTCCCTAGTGAAGCCAGTGGCTGAGCACATGTAGACTAGCAATCCTTCTTAAATTCTTTTGGACAATTTAAACCACTTTTGAAAAGAGGAGAAGAATCTCAAAAGATACACAGATCTGACTTATAGCCCTAGGGCTAGAGGCTGGGGAGAAGGCAGACTTCATTGATACTCCCACTGAAGAGAAAATACAGTGCAAGTTTAGTCTTGATTAGACGCACCCAAGAATCTGCAACAAAAAAGGGGGTCTTATATATCAAGCTTAGTCAGAATTTTAAACCAAGCCCAGGACACCAATCATTGAATCATTTAGATGGGAAAAGACCTTTAAGTCCAACTGTTAACCCAGCACTGCCAAGTCCACCACTAAACCATGTCCTTAAGTGCCATATTTGCACATCTTTTAAACACCTCCAGGGATGGGGACTCCACCACTTTCCTGTGCAACCAATGCATCAAGAAAGACATCTTCTAACATCTTCTCAGTGCACAGTGCATATGGCTACTGCTCTAGATGTTCCCTGAGCTAGGCTTATCCCCAGTTAGTTTCAGAAAATTTTATGGATGTTGTAGGTCACTTGCTGTCAAGGGAAGGATGATGCAAAAAAAATCCCAGAGCCAACAGAGACTGGCCAGACAACAGTGCATTACTAGCCAAGCATGCTGAGAAATAAACATGACAATTTTTATCACAGTATGTCACAGTTTTTCATGGTAGTGCTCAGAACTAAGTCAGTTTTATGTCAAAGTTGTTCTCAGCTTCTACTTTCTTTACTCAGAGCAGCTGATCTCTCTCAGATCCTTTGGAAAACCCCTCAGCTTTGCAGCTATCACTGCTTCTTCTATCTTCCATTCTCCTCCCTTTTTCCAGGAAGGAGAATAAGAGCTTTTCTGCCTGGGGACAGCTTAACCAGATCATAAAACTTGAATAAGTCATATTTTTTTCCCTTGACTCCACACTCAGCTCACCAGCAACTCGATATGATGTCACCAGTGAGGCAAGCTGAGCAATAACTGAGAAGCAGTAGCAAACTGTAATGAGAGTAACAGGGCTAGGAAAGCCACCATGCTCTGGGCTTAAGAAGGGCTCACAGGGGACTTGCAGAACTCACCCAAGATGTCACCTTTGTTGCGCAAGGAAAATAACTTCTCCTAATACCCCAAATCTTTCTTTGACACTTCAGTGTCACTAGATACAGACAAACAGTTAGCATCTGACCAAACCAGCCTCTCTACAAAACACATTTTTTAATACAGCAAATCATAAACTTCACAGAGAACAAAGGAATAAATCTCTGTAAAGAAAATACCAGAAAATTGTCAAGCCATCCTTTAAAAAGATATTGAAGACATGAAAATAAATCACATTAAACTGTCACAAATTACATTTAGATCCCTTACAGAAAGGCTACTATGACCTCAGCAGTGAAGATCTCCACAAACCTCAAAGCAGAGTTAATGACTGCATGTCACCCAGCCACATTGAATTTCAAAGGGTGCTTGCACAGGATGTTACAGAAAGAGAGGGAAAAGAATAAGCAGAAAAGAAACTCCTTACCTAAAAGCCACCTCATGTAGAAATATCATCTTGAAATTAACCTGTATTAATTTTTAAAGTGGAATTTTTAATAGAATGATAAAATTCAAAAAAAATTTGGCATAAGTCTGCCTCTTGCCAGTTCAGCATTTAGACACTTTCACCTATGAAAAAGTTCTATTTTGAGTAGCAGCCCCGACAGCAATGAAGCTGAATAAGGATAAATTTAAATGAGTCAGAAAGCCACCATACTTAGATGAGAACAAGCTTCTCCCAGGGTCTGGTGTTTAAGCTTCCTCTGAGATTTCTGAAGGAAGGACACTGCTCAGCATTGCTTTCTATAGGAAAGTCAGTAGCCTGAAGGAAGATAGATTATTGTTCAGAACATCTATAAAAGGCTTTTATCAAAAAGTATCATATTGACAGGACATTTGAGGCTAAGCATCCTGAGTCTAGTTTCCCCTCTAGCCTTTTTCCGGTTGCTGGGAAAGCTGGATGAAAACAGAGGGATCTGTGTGAATGCATGAAAGTCACAGAGCAAAAAGAAAGGGAGTAGCACTTTTCCCAGTGCCTGGAAACTGCTCAGCCTTACAAGAAACAGCAGTAGCAGAACCCTGCATATAGCTGTGCCTTGTCCACTTTCTGTCCGATGGGATACAGAGCCTGTTTTAGGGCAAAGCCCCCAGACGTCAAGTTCACTTTAAAGTTGGGTGTCCGATGCTTCACAGAAACCAGCACAGACAGCAGATACTTGTCCTTTCCCAAGAGTTCCCTGTGACCTTTATGTCTGTGAAGCTTCATTTTAGCAATGCCATGAACAACAACTCAACCAGCACAGCAGTTTCAAGTAGTGCTTCAGAGCCTAGAACCCTCCTCAGAACTGACAAGAACTCTCCAGACCAGAGGCAGAATGGTACAAAGAACCAGATGCTCAGTAGAAGAGCGGCGAGCAGATGGTCAGTAAGGGAAGGCAAGAGGGCTATGTAAGAAAGTGCTCACCTTCATTTTCTTTATTATATTTTTATACCCAAACTTGCTGAATTTAATTATTTGTCCTGCTACTGATGGATGCACTGTTCAGGTACAAGCTTCCTTAAGAACAGCTTGTACTGCTAAGGGAGCCAACTGTACGTGAGTTTATTTAGAAGCCAGTAAAAATTATCCCCCCAGTCTGTTCTGTAGTCTCAATAAGCAGCAACGACCACATACACTACCCAAGCCACAAAAACCCATACTCCATCTGAATGTTTAACTAACCCAACCTATATTTCTTATAACAGATCAATGTATTTGTCAGAAACAATTTCCTCAGTTTCTACCCTCAAAACATCAGTGTAAAGAAGCAATGCTTGAAGTGCCTGTAAACATTTTGCTTATGGGGAAAAATTGCTATAGGAATGAGGGACAAAAGGAAAAAAAACCCAGGTGTGGAGCAAGCCCCAGTTTGGAAGAATGGTAATTCTTTAAACAACTAATTAACTGAACACTCAAAAAAATTAAATTGCTACAGCAACTTCTGCCCTTGAGAACAGTCACAAATTGAACCCCACCAAAGTTTAGTGGAGAGATTATTCTCATTTTACAGTTAGGGATGCTGAGGTACAGAGCTGTGAAATGGTCATCATCTTCCATTTGTGTCTCCTTATACCTTGCTACCCCTCTTGAAAGCATGGAAAGGAGTCAGAAAAACTCTTCCCAGGCAGGCTGTGCCTCTGGATAGGTGCAGAATTAGCAAGGTAGGGATATGGTCACTGAGCACAAGCAGAAGTCCCATAGGAGAGACTCTTCCTGTGCCTGAAATGGAGACAGCTGCCAACAGCTGCTGGGGACAAAGCTCTACATATGGCAACACCAAAAAAGTTTGCACAGGGCAATAAACACACCATGTTCATTACCCTGGAACACCCTTGAGACATGGCTTTCCAGGAGGAACAAGTCCTGTTTCTACTTTGCATTGTAATCCACCTGTAATTCTAATAAAAGAATATGGGCCAACTGGAATATTTAGAGGGGTTTTATTTTAACAACATGAATCATACTAAGGACATCTGAACCTAGCCTAAAATCCCCTCAAGTCCTCAAGCCTAGTGTTTCCTACTAGCTAAACACAGCTTTAGTAAATAGGGCCATTCAATGCCATCCTAGGGACTGCTAGGCTTATAGAGATAGGTGGGTCTTAAACCAGATTAACAGAGCCTAATACCTACATCTCATCAATTCCAGCATTCGGATTACTCTAAAAATGCCCCCTGTAGCATCTGCTAGAAGTGCAGTGCCATGGCCCACTGTGGAAATGGTTCATGGAAGACCTGAAACAACAGCAGAGCTTGAACCACAGTCAAAAGATTTGAACACAAAAATTGCTGTTTACTACAATGGCCTGATGCCACTAGGAAGTAATGATGCATCAAGGCAGAGGACAGGGGACACGAGTACTCGAGGTGGGCAGCAAGAGGCTTAAAGAGCTTCAAGGACAGCAGGGGACTGGGCAGATTATTCTTAGGTGACATCATGACTGAAGCATCGCAACCTTCTGCAGCAGCTCCTCTCAGTAGTGCTGGGCTATCACAAGTACATCCAAGTTCTCCTCTCTATATCCGTACAGGTCCTTAGTCCTTATCTTCAAGTTCAATGACACACACCCGTGCTACCTGACAGCCCCCTGAAGTGATCGCTGCAGCTGTGATCAGCAACATGTCTTGTGTGTAGGTAACAACTTTCCTCTGCTCTGCCTAATCACTACAGTATTAACTCTCGTAACACGTAATAATCCTCACAAACTAAAGTTTTTCTCCATTCTATGGGATAATTTCTTTTTTTTTTCTTTTGACCTGGCCTTTTTCTAGCAAATATTTAGTCTCCTGTGTGCACATATTTAAAAAGAATTCCTGACAAATCACTCAACTGACAATTTTCCCCTGAGAAGGGAATGAGAGAACAAACACCTGCCAGATGAGAGTCACACTGTTCACTGCACTCCTGGATGGCACCTGGATACTGCAATGCTGAGAACAGGGAAGGAATCGAGGGAGAACACAATTACCTGTATTACAGTAACTTAATTTTCATTCTGTTTTCCTACTGGGTTCATTGCTGCAAAACCAGAACTGATGAGGTTTCATGGAAGTGGTTTGCAAGGTGAAAGGATGGCAGAACAAGGTAAAGAGAAACTAATACCAGTTTTATCATTCATGCTCGCATTTGCTGTTTCAAAACTTTTGCATACCAATGGCTCTGGTTATTGTTATAAAAATATTTATGCTGCTTTTTTATATCTATCTTGTGGGAGTTTAGTTTTAGCTGGTCTCAGTCAACTTCGCAACATTTTCATCTCAACGGATTCATTTTGGGAAAGCTATTTACACAAAACTGATTTTTATGTTTCAGTAATATTGTATCAGTTCCAATAATAAAAAAAAAGACACTGGATTTTTTTAATTTGTGCTTTGGGATTATTATTTTTTTTTATTTTGGAACATTGACAATCCACTCATTTATATTACTTCCATTTTTCTGTTTTTATATGGACATATCATGAGAACAATTACAAATAAACTTGTTGAAGGTGATCATTTGTGACAAATCATGAGGTTGGATTAAAATATTGTTTTACTCTAAATCAAAATTACAATGAAACAACATCACATTTTGAAATACCATATATTAATATAAAAAGGCTAAGAAAAAATGATTCTAATTAAAAAACCAAAACGTTTAATTTCCTACAAGGAAAAATTTCAGAATTTATTTTGGAGAGAAAAATAATGAAGTGTCAACACTCCTCATGAAAGAGACATACTGAAATCATCCATGTGTCTCCTGATGCATGGCAACAGAGAGGAAAGATGTATGTTAGGGTACTAGCCTGGAACATTTCTATTCAAATTCCCAAATGGCCAGATTTTTCTAGTTAAGTCTGTAGGCTTTTGTGTTTCACTCACCAAAGTTGTGAAACACAACAAGAAAACACACTGTCTAGTCCCCAGTACAGTTACTACGATAACAAGGAATCATAGATTCCTTGGATAAATGCCAGTTCCTTCCAAACACATTCACCTGCTCCCAACAGCATAATGTTTACTGATAATAATTACAAACTGAGATTATCAAAGATGCCTGGGGCATTTGGATGCCCATGGGAACCAGCAGCACTGAAGCTCTGATTGATTGATTTCTCCCCCTACCCCAGCAGCATTTCCAGTGCACACATGGAGAACGGCAAGAATAGTTAGAGAGATAACATCTTCATGTTGGCTAGGAAGAGAATTCCATTGTGCCAGAGACTTTACAAGCAGGCAGTAAGAGCGTCCACTCCATAAACACCCCCACATAACTGTAGTTCTGATACACACCTTTAAACAGGGAAAATTCCCCAACACCACTATGCAAAAGATTCAGAAGCAGTTGAAGAGCCGCACAGATTCTAACAGCTTGTTCACAGGACCTTCCTCTGCAACTATGGAAGTAACTCTGTCCTACTTCTTTCCAAAAATAAAATCTCAAAATTCTCTATGCAGAAAAACACCTTTCTACATTATCACCTTTCTAGTACAGTATCTTCTCCTCTCCCATCAACAGAATTGTTAGGTTTGTAGCTGGTAAATAAATCAGCTGATGTCAAGACAGATAAGATGTTCTGTTAGGTGGAGGTACAGAGAGTTTTCCAAAGAAGAGCAGCAGTGTGGGAAGGGCACTGACTCACAGCACTGTCCTTTGCTTGAACAAAAGCTTTCTTGAGGAATAACAGTGTCAAACTGGTGATGCCAAGAGGTCAGGTGGAGAAAGTTTTGCTGTTGCCTGGTTATTTTTATTCTAATCCTTAGCTCTCCTTCCCCAAACCCAGTGGCTATAAACAGTCTAGAAAATTCCTCCTGACAGAGGAGAAGGGAAGGATGGTGAGAGGGAGAGCAGCACATTCCCAACTGAGACAGAGGTTTTTTTCACTTTTCATGCACATAGATCTGGCTCAAATCTTTCACTACCTCAGAGACTGGTTTCAATACCAGTCCTAAAGGAAATGAGGGAGCCAATGCCCCTCAAAGAACAAGAGGAGGTGTCCTGGTTTATAAACCAATTTGTCTGCAGACAGCTTTCATTGCTCTTCCATCACAGACCCTCCCACTCAAGATGACCTGGATGCTTCATCAGGTGTAATTAACCCTGTGCCCTGATTATGGGCACAAGCCAGTTACACTGTTCACAAAAGCTAAAGACTTGAAGGCTGTTGGACTTTTGTGTTCTGTTCTGATGCTCACATGCTTTCACCCTCCACTGTGGCTATTTCAATTTAACGGAGAGGGAAAGGACTCTCACACAACGGAAGACACCTTTTAATCCAATTTTTCTTTCCTATTCTTTCATTATTGCTATGGATTTTGAAAGTTTCTTGTTGCAGTTACACAGTCCTCCAATTCTGGAGGCAAGCAAGAATTATCCAGGACAGCGAGTGGACAAGCAAATCAAGTACTACTTCGACCAAAGAAGGGGGAAGAGGGAGAAGGCTGAAAGGAATTACACTGCCCACCCCGGCCTTGTCTCCTACTTTGCTTCTCCTCCCTCCCGGGAAAGGCTTCTGTTCACCGTCTCTCCCCTGATTTTCTAGCAGAACACACAATGACTGCTCAAAAGAAAATAAAACCCTCCCCTTCTATGGAGGAGCAATTTGCTTACGCTTCCCAGACTCTCAGAGGGTAAGAGACGGATGAGATCCCCTCTTTGTTCTTTATTGCTTGGGATATTTGCATAAAAAGAGACTCTTTGTTATTTAAACACTCATCTGCTCCCACTGCTTAGTCTCATTTTGAAGTCATAAGCCTCTATTAGCTACAATCACACTGCTAGCGGGATGGTGGCCTGGAGGGTAGACTCTGTAGTGCAAGAGCCGAGGTTTGAGCCTTCACATGTGTGGGGATCTGCAGGCTTGAAGGTCCTCCTTTTTCAATAGGTGTGTTTGAAGACTGGGACCGGTACTGGTATCACTGCTATTGTGCCAGAGCTAAGGCGGCTGGTGTGGAGATAAGCAAACCTCTCCAATAGCTGGCAGAGCATTGGGTGATTGACCATTCCCAGCCAGCTACAACGGAATAGCTCCAGAGCAAAGCAAGCCCAATGCACCTCAGACACTGCACCCATGAGTTCAGAGTGGTTTTCATCACCTCAGTGACCTTGTTCAGATTGGGAACAAGCAAGGAGCATTATTGGCAGATCTAAAGATGCCTTCTCCTCTTCTCCAACACAGGCAACAAGAACATCATTTTCTTCACATGTAGACAGATAGAGGAACAAATCCTCTGAAATTAGTGGCATGAAGTAAGTGACAGACACAAATCAGACCCCCGAGTGCTGATGGAAACACCGGAAGTTTTTAAATTACTTCTTTAAAGCCTAGTAAATATTTATTCTGTATTTCATTTCACATAGGAACACTGAATAAACTTGATTTTCAATTTACAGCAGAAACAGACTCAGTCCTGCTACAAGGCGATGAAATGGCTTTGTTATTGTATCCGGGATTCCTTTGTTCAAGTAAGGAAGAAAAAGAAAGCTTAATTAAATGCATTAGTAATCACAGGGTAGTTAAATGTCAATTGGTTGTTAAAATATGGAGTGCAATAAAAGCCTAAATAATTTCTGAATTACAAACATAAGTGTATGCATCAGAATAGGTATTTTCTGTTAAAAGGTAGCAATTTTCTTCTGGAAAACTGCCCCCATTTTGCATTTTGTATTTTTCTGGTGGTGGTTTTTGGGTTTTTTTTTTTTTCATTATGATTTCTATAGACTTTTGCTAAAACCGTTTTCAGAGTCCTGATTTGAATTAATATTATTATGCTGTGGTTGGTACATTTCTCAAAATAAAAATCATTGAGGTAGCATCTGTTTTGCTCAAAATGATGTAGAAATTTTCACCAGAATCTAATTCTGAAAATTCAGACCAAATTCTTCATAAAATTGTTGCCCCTCTTTTGACCAGTGTTACTTATGCATTTTATGGCGTCTAAAAATTCCTTATTAAGGATAGAGTTTAAATGATCATCCCAGAGAAGAGTGATGTTTTAAAAACAGTCCATGGCATCATGGACAACTTCATCTGACGTGAAATCACACTCCCTGCAGCTTCAGAGCTGCTTAACTTCTATAGCTCCATCTCCAGGATGGGGGCTATAGGAGTGTAGAAAGAAAGGGATTTTAGTCACTGATTGTTATTCACCAATTATTTCCTTTTCAATTCTACTACGCTCAGAAAGGGTTCGGGGGGGGAAAAAAAACACCATAGCAACCACAATCATGTTTAGATTATTTTTAGAACAAAAGAAAATTCCCAGCCCAGAATTGACCTCTTCTAGCTATGTGCAAGCAAGTGCAACCTGGGAAATGCCAATATAACAAATAGTCCCAGAACACTGCTTTATCCATGTGTCCCACTTTGCAGAGGATGCTTTTCCTCATAGAAAGGAGGTACTTGCCTAGTCTGAGAGTCCCCAGTTAACCTTAGAGAGAACAGAAGTACTCTTGGGGTGGATTTGAAGATGAGCAGTGGTTTAGTAGCACCATTCCATGAAGAAATCTTGTCCATCCCCTTTCATTTTTGTACTTTAAATTACATATAACCTTTTGCTGAGTTTTAGTGTATTTTGTTATTTGTGAGGATTTATCCCCACTTTCAAGTAGGGTATAAATAAAATCCTACCAGAAAGGGTTAATAAGGCAAAAGAATACTTAAGGACTTGGCATGACAACGTCTTGATTTCTGATTCACTATCAGCTGATCGAACCACTAGTGTTCACTACCTCTGAAATACCAAACAAACCATGAAATTAAAAATCCCCTGTGCCCTACCTTTAGTACACTGAAGAAATCAAAGGATCCCCACAGGGGCTTAATTCCTCACTGATAAAGGGAAACGGCTTTTATTCAAAAATTCTTTTTGAAGGAAAAATCCTGTATTTGGCATGAGGAGAAAATAAAAGGATAGCATAGCTGCCGTGATTTAGCTAAAAATATAGTAACTCACAAAAGGTACAAGCTTGGCATTGCTCCTTTGAAAAGTTAAATATTTTTGTTCCAGGGTTAAAAAAAATAAAAATAAAAAAAAAGAAGAAATCAAAATCTAAGAACATTTTGATCCCAAGGGTGGTTCTATATTGTTTTGGATTCTAAGAGTCACATAATGGCAATAAATTCCCAGTGCTGGGAAGTGTCTAAAATGGAAAGTTGAAATATGACTAAATTTCCCATCATCTGACCCCAGGCAGTCCAGACACAGGCTTTCTATTTGACAGTGTGGCTTATTCACCTGTATAAGCCATGCCTGTTTCTATGTTCAGTCTGGTCCAGTAATGAACATGTTTTTAACTTCACAAAGCCTTGCTCCATTTCCCTGCATCTTGCTTCGTGCACAAGACCTACGTATGATGCTGGTAACCAACCCCCTTTAAATGTGAGGCTGCAGCAGCTTCTATCCTCATTATGTCAAGCCTATGTCCCGGCTTTCACCAGTGTGCACTAAACATGGGCAGGATGCTCAGGGAAACCAAATGAACTCTTCATGGTAACTTCTTGTGTCGAAGGAAATGACAAAACAAACAAAATAAGGTAAATAATCACATCCAAGTGAAAGGAGGCAATAAATGCAAATCTCCAGCATCCATCTCCTGATGTACAAGTGAAATCAACTACCTACTGAATTTGCTACTGCCTCTGGGTGCTCTAAGTTCTACCTTCCATGCCACCACTAACAACTGATAGGCAGAGTTTCATTTGAATATACTATGTACAAGTGAATCGTGCTCCCATGTTTGGATAAGGAAGGACTTCTTAACTTTCTGATCTCCACTGCGTTGAGGGCTGCTGCACCACTTTGACCCTTCAGTTAGTTTAAGGAGCCTGCATTGTAGGGGCTGGACTTTACACATCTGAATGACACCCAGAAACCTGGCATGGAAAAGGCTTCAAAAATATCAGCTGTTTTAATTGGGAGGGAAAAGGGGCACCACTAAGTTAAAACGGAGGCACAGAAGCACAGTGATTGGCAACATAGCATAAGTAAGGATAAAGCAAACAGAATGATAGAACTGATGTTTCACAAGAGTCAAAGGAAGCGTCACTATCTTGCAGATCATGCCATAGGATCTGTGTTTTCACAGCCCTGCTTTACAAGCGTCTGTGGGATTTAGCATGTACATTTAACTGTTTTAAAAGCAGCTTTGTTTTTTCCTAGGATGTTTCATGCTACCAAAAGTCGTCATTGCACAGCAAAATGCCCAGTTAAAATACAAGAAATCAAATCTTAGCATATTTTTTCATCACCATGGGTGCAAATTTACATTCAGACTTGGGCATTGCCTATTCCAGTTTTATTTTCCGTATTCTGAGTTTAGGATTATCATCATGTTGCCATTTGACAAGTCGGGTAGTTTGCTTGTAACCCAAGGCGTGTTTGTGATGTGCCTATGATTGAAAAACAAAACCATGAATCCCCTCCACTGACCAGCTCAGCCAAGATGAAATCTGAATCAAGCCAAAATAAAGGCACTCCACAGAGCACTGCAAAACTAAGGGTGGTATTTACCTGCACACAGAGAATTAATACTGAAACAAATAAAGAAGTCTCGTTTAGCTATGTAATGTTGAAATATTAATACTGTTGGCAGAGAGAGTACAGGAAGCTATTATTTTGCAAAGTGTAGCTAAATATAGTGAAGGCAAACATAGAATAAGTAACTAGAAAATCCAGTTCTCTAACTGGATTTTCTGATGCCTGCAGCCAAACACACAAGATAGTTTACTCCATTCTGCTTTTATAACTGGAACAGATTTTCCATAAACAACCTGTTAGGCTGTTTTTAAGTGTAAGGAAAATGTATTTCAAAAACCTAGATAATTTCATTTCCAACTATGAAGGCATATCTGTTGAGCTGAGAACTAGGGGACATGGTTGTTTTCATCAATGGAAGAAGTTTGACTCGGATCTATGTAGAGTAAAATACGGCATAGTTGTCCTGAATTAGTTTCTTACAACAGTAACATCAAGAGGGTTTGACTAGAGACCCCTAATCTAAACTGGTATAAAACAGAGTAGCTCCACATAACTACCACCACTAATGCTATTTTCTGACTATATCTTCCTGCCTGTATCGCTTGCATGTAAAATCTTGTAGGAAGGGATCTGTGCAGAGTATCCAAGAAATAAAGATATATTTGTCATTCCATACCCATGTTTATTGTTAATCTGAATTTGTTTTGAGGAGGAAAAATATTCGGTGCAGAACAAGGAAAAGTAGAATGTCGAATCTCATTATGCAATCAGTGAAAAACGCCTTGATCAATGCAACTGAGCCTTAACAATTGCATAGAGTTAAATAATTCTCAGTATCTCAGCAAGTACAAATACTAAATGCATTAGACAAGCCCCTGAATTCAAAAAGAATTCATGAAAGGCAAGAACTAAACACGACAGTGGACAGAGTCTATCAAGTTATCAATGATTCGAGCCACATGCTTTAGGTAGGCATTAAAGGCTGCACACATCAGACAATAAGATAACAACATTGTTTTCTTTCATGTCCTAGACTGCAGACAGAGGACTGGGATCCAGTTCCCTCGTCTGCCTAATAAGTATTTGAATCCACCTTTCTCAAAACACTTCAAACCACAAATTCCCCAGGGCTCTTGCTCACCAAATGTGGTATCTGCCCTGCTCAGAATATGCAGAACTGCCCCACACAGGGTAGAGACGCTCTTTCCCTTGCTAAATGTTTAAGTATTGCACATGAAGTACAACTACTGAAGCAGGAGTTATTGCCTTCATTCACACACAAAAACACTCTGCCTACAACCTCATAGGTAGGGAAGTCTTCCGTAAAACAATTAAAGCAGGTTTGAACCCATTCAGCCAGAGGAAAGAACTGAAGTTAAGTCTCTCAAACCATAGGCAGGAGGGCTGCAAAGAAAAACTGCTTTTTAAAGTAATCTTTTACAACCACAAAGATAAATTCACAAGGAATTACCTGATGATCAAAGACACATTTCAATATTTTTCCTGTCTTACAATCACAGTGAATAAAAGAGGATTTTGTCAAAATTGGAATTTTGTACATTTGCATTAAGCCTGTAAAAGTACACAGCTGTTTGGCCACAAGGATTTGGTGTTTGCTTCTACAGAACAGAAGAAAGCTCACTATGGATATATCCAGTTTCATATACGTTTTTTCGTTTTTTATTGCTGACCACAGACATGTGGTACCCTGCATGGACAGACATGTAGACTGTCTTTCTATAGCCATTTAGGTGTTCTTACATCAGCAGCAAATAGGATGGGTTGGGAAATAACAGGGAATTGACATTCACTTTAGTTGGAAGATGGAGTTCATAGACCATGATCCTGCAACACAGTTGTAGGGTCATTTCGGCTTCTCAGCCTTAACCAGACCAGAAGTCCACAAAGCAACATAGGCTAGTTTTTAGTTTCAGTAAGCAACACAAAATGACCATATGCAATTTTGAGAGGTACAAAGAGGGTCTGTCACTGCTGCTGCTTGAATGCAGGCCACCTACCTCCCTCATTTTCACTGTGACAAAGAGGTAAATGGAGTTCCTCCCTCCCTCACATGGGGAAATAGAAAGCAGAGGATTACAGTTATTACAACCACCTCTTGTTTGAAACAAAGTTCAAAGGCTTGTCTTCTTTAATCAATTTTCCAGCAGACTAAGAGGGCTGTATATTTCACTTTCATGGAACCAGCACACTAGGGCTAAATCAGAGTTTCTTCCCCTTTCTGTTCCCCTTCTCAAAGCAAAGCACAAGCGAAAGAGCTCAGATGGGAAAGTTAACTGAACTGACAGTAGAAGCCACATCACCTTCTCTGAGGAAAGCAAAAAGCAAGAGGTAATAAAACATCTTGGCTCCAATACCATATGCTGGCAAAGCACTTTTGGCAGTCAGATATAATGAATATTCTGCAGTCTCGGGGCATTGTGGTATAGCAAAATGCCTCTGTCAGGGGAGCCATTTCCGTGGGTGAGGTGAGAAAATAATGGATGTCCACTTGGCAGAGGTAGCCACAGACATGTTAACTCAGAGCACAGAGATCTCCCTGGGTAGTGTCCTGCTGGAGATTATTAATGAGTGCATTAATGAGTCTGTTTCCACTGCAACAGAGTGGGGAAGGAGCTTTTAGCACATGTTGCAAGTAATCCTTGGAATTAGAGGTTCAAGAAAAAAAAATGAAGGAGAAAGAAAAAGAACATTCACAAATTAGAGTAAGAGCAGAAACTTGTCTAAAAATACTGTGCTATTGAACAGCATCCACAAATGTGCACAGAAATGTCTTTTTTTCCCCCCACAGAGCTAGTCACAGCAAAAAGCTTACAAATGCACAGAGATGGTTTCAGAAGTGTTGCTAGCATGAAGCCATCTGAAATGCCTAATTTCTTTCACCATCTTCATAATAGCTCAGACACAATTTAGTCTGGATTTCTTCCAGACTAGAATCACTAATGATACCATGGACTTCAAATGGCTCCTCAGACATCAAGAATAATGGATAATAGAAGACCTGGCCAAAAAGAACAGTTTGCAAAAAAATTCAGGGGTCTGTATAAAACTTAAAGAACAAATTTAGTTACAATATTCCCTTATGTTGTCATTATTTAATTCTACACACTCATTTTATCCCTACAGAAGTGTCCCCCTCCCGCACAAAGCACTCCTCTAGCTGTTGAATTCCCAGAAGGACAAGGTAATGGCTCATGTATGAATGGAGACTGAAGAAAATCTGTGTTTATTACACTCTGATGGGCTGCAGTAGGAACTTGATTAGAAAATAACTCTCACACAGTATACATCTGTTCCTACAGAAAATCAAAACATTCAGACCTCAACCACTTTTTCCGCCTCTAAAGTATCACATCATCACTACAAGTTTCCTGCCATCCCATTCTGTCCCTTACAATTCCTCTGCATGGGGCTGCATGGCAATCCTACCTTTACTTCTTAAGGCTCCAGGTGGTGATCAGCCTTTCTCATTTCTGGCTGTCTTGAGCTGCAAATTCTTGCCTTCCAGAGGGTGAACAAGCCCCTTGGCTATTGCAACATGTCCTCTCTGGATGCTTGACCCAGTAAGTGTGAGGGCAAAAATTACAGCTGCTTGATTGACATTCAGTTCTACAGAAGTTCAGCACCCAATTGTTTCTGTCCTCTGCCCCACTAGTCTGTGCAAGCATCTCACAATGTGAAGAATTTAGCCTTGCTTGTCTTGCACTGGGCTTTTTTTCTTCTTCTTCCTTTCTTTTTGTATAAATCAGCTCTTAACCCCATTTTCCTTGAAGGAAATATAAGAAAGCACCGAGTCATGCTCTGCTTTCCTAGAGGAAAAAGACATTTTCTACATTATTCTCCTGTCAATTTTCAAGCATTGCACAGGAATTGGACCAATATAAACCATCAGCTCAGGCACATCCCTAGAGGTTGGGATATTTGTAGAGTTACAGATAGCTATTATCAATAAAAAACTTGTCTCCCTTCTCCCCCCTAATAAAAACCTTGTCCCCCGTCCCCCCCCCCCCCCCCCGTACTCTCAGAGTATCTCTGGAAACAAACAGCTCAGTGCTGCAGAGAGACATGACTTCAGAGAGCAAACTCATTAAGAGTTTTGTGTTAAACCAAGGATGGAGAGGAGGGACAGAGAGAATGGAGGAAGCCGCAGGCTTCTCCTGGGACCACACAGGGAGATGTCTGAGCTAGTGCTGCACCCAGACCCTGCAGTGGTGCCTCTGCAGAGCACCAGGTGAGTTCCACAATGCAGCAATCACTCTGTCAAGCCTCCTTCCCAGCAGCTCACTGCGGCACAGTCATGTCTCCAAACAGAAAGATGTGTCCACCACCATGCAAACTAGATCTCACCAAGTCCTCTTAACATTAAGTAGCTGAGAAGTAGAGACAGAAAGCTTTTCCTTGCTTATGCATTTGCTGAGAAAGAAGGCATCCTGAGAAAGAAGAGAACTAAACTGCAAGCTCAAGGTACTAGACTAATATTAGAGTCAACCAATGCACTATGAAAGGGTTCCCATCTCTCAAGCCTGAAAATACCAGGGACATGCAAAGCAAGAGTCTTTCTCCACCGAGCACCACCCAGTTAGCACAGAGATGATTCCACAGAGGTATCCTTGAGTATGACATACTTCATCATTTGTCAAACTACAGCTACAACCTTTTCTGTCCTGCACATTAGAGGATTAAACCCATCTGAGGGCAGTAAAGAGTTTCAAGGATGTGCAAGAGAACTTTATAAGGACCCTGGCATACCTATTTGTGTTTCAATGCTACTGTTACCCATGCTATGGAGAAACACAAGAACTTGGGTAATATCTGCACAACTTTTCTACACAGTCCTACCTATGACAAGGCTTGTGCTCTGGCAGCCAGTGAACCTGTGCTACAGTCCTACAGGCCTTGTCTACCACAGGGTAGAGGCATTTAGAAAGGCACCATAACATGCAAGCTGTCATACAGCTGTCCTGTTAATGCAGCAGCATGGAGACTAGCATCAAACCACTGCGAAACATCCAACAGCTACAAAGATCTAAATAAGTTAAAGCTGTCTATGCTGCAGCACAAATGTATTCAGAGAAACAGCACCATAGGGAAATGCACGCAGTATTGACACCATCTGACAAAACAAGTTCTTCCAAATTTACATCCATGGAGACAGGCCAGTGTCTCTAGGTACAATACGCAACAGAAGCAGCACTAAGCTGTATGTCCTGCTTCATACAATCAGGTCCAGTGGATGACAGACCAGGAAGCGAACTTCACTGGAAAGAGCAATAATAATAAGTAAGGTTTATGAGCTCTTTATTTCCCTGTTACACATATAGCCTGGTGACAGCAGGGGTTTTGTCAATCACTTTGAAGTTGTGCCACTGCCTTCAGAATTCTGCACAAATTCCAGTATTTATCTGCTGAGAAAATGTAGTACTTCGGTAGCGCTGAAGGAGCCCAGCTGCATACCAACATCCCTGCTGAAGTTGATATCTGCTACCATAATGTTTCTCTGAGGTGAGGAGTATCTCCATCGCGTGGAGCTGTCAAAGGCATTCTCCAGTTACCAGGCTGAGCCTTGGGAGACTTGATGCTCCTGAAGAAGTGAGGTAGTGACTGTCTTTTATGCCACAATCATATTCACCATCCCTGGAAAAATTATTTTGTGAAAAGGCAACTTCTACCACACCTCCAGCATTACCAGCCACTCTCTTAGCAGTGGGCTGCAGGCACCTGTGGGTCTCCTCTGAACGATGTCAGAGATGTAGAGGGACTATGCCAGATGCTGTGGAAGGCATTCAGTTGTGACAGCAATGGGAGTTGTATAAGTGGAAGACACAGAGCTAATTGAGTAGTCTTATGATATTTATGTTATCCATAAATACCCACAAGCCTTAGTGATGGTGTCAAATCAGGTCACAATGCCAGGCAGAGCAGCATGAGGACTTTGCTGCTTTCCAGGCACAAGTGACTGAACGAGTGCCTGCATGTGTGTCTGGCATTTCAAGGGAAACCAAGCTTTAACGGGCTGGGAGAGAACTCTGTTCATCCTGCTGCACAGAGACATTCCCTTCCCTCTCCCCTGTGCAGATCAATGTGACATCTAGATAGAACTTACCCCTTCTGACTACTCCATCAGAGCCAATTACTGCCACACAAGCTCTCTGCATCTCAGACATCAACTGCCTCCTGGTGAGGGTGCCCCAGAAGAGGAGGAGACATAAGAGAACTCCCATCCAGCCTGTACAGTACCAAATACACTGGCTCTGGCCAAGCCCTGTTTTACAACACACTTTCTGCTATCTTGCTAAGCCTCCTGAGCCTCTGCACAAGAAATACCTAAAGCAGCCTAGCACTCAAAAGAGAAATAGCTGAGCAGGAGCATGAAATTTATAATGTTGGGCAATGTAAAGAAGGAAATCATTCACCATCTGTCGCAGCGCAGTGGTATCAGACAAGCAAGTGGCAGTTTCAAAGCAGACCAGAGAAGCTTCACATTACATTTCATTAAACCATGAAGCTCATTGCCACAGGAGGTTCAGGATGCCAAATGCTTCCTAGGATTCAGAAAGCAACTGTATAAGATTATGGGAAAAAAGTCCCATCAAGACAAAAGATACTGTGTCTGGTTTAAAGCAACTGCTGAGCTTCAAACCACTGTAAACCCTTGCCCTGTTCTCTCAACTCATCCACAAGCATCCATTTGCTGATACTGTTGGAGACCAGCATTTCATAGCTGGACCTTTCTCTGGCTCAGGACAACTACTGGAGGATCACCATGGAACAGAGAGCACCAGAGCAGGGGATTTCAAACCAGTCTCAGGACAGCTATAGGTGTTCAAACACACCAGGGAGATCTTGCAGTGCTTTCAAACTGCCAAACCCATGGCTGCCCATTGGGCTGAGGTTCCACAGAGAAGTAAACTTTTCAGAAGTAAACATGTACAGGATGGTTAGAAATTGCCTGAAGGGTAGTGTGAGCTAGATTTGCAAGACAAAGAGCACAACCGCATACTGATGGGAGGCATACGAGAAGAGGAATGATATCAGCTTAAGTTATATCTTATTTGCTTTAAATGCATTTTAAACAGACACTGCTAAACTCAAGACAACTTAAATTAAACTAAACTGATAATACTGTTATCAATAATTTACATTAAAAAAAAAAAAAGTAACTTTAAAAGCCAGCTGTGATCCTCCACAGAGAGACTTGCACTTCCTTGACAAAAGCAGTTCAAATTTGCACTGTGGTTTTGATGTCCAGTCCACATACTGGCACATACAAGCCTTAAATATATCTCTCATGTTTCCTCTCTGCTCAGGGCGTTTTGAATTACCCTGCCCCTACAAACACACTCCAAACATGCTCTGCTCATGGGTCTCTGCTCAGACTCCAAGCTGGGCTCCTGTGGCTCAAACACACAACCCCTGCCACTTGAAAAGAAACACACCAAAAAGCCTCTTTCAAATAAAACCCTCCAGGCAGCTGTGTTTGAAGAAGCAGAGACAAAAGCTTTTGCAATTAGTTCAGTCTTTAGAGACTTTTCTGGGCATGAGACTAAATGGTGGTTTTCCCTGGGGAAAACAATTTCTCTCCTTTCTCCATCACTTTCTGCAAAGGACAACTTTGTTGGCTGCTCAGCCAGGACTCCTCAACTCAGGCAAATGAAGCCCAAACACATGTTCCCTGCTATGGGAGGTTCTGCTCCTCTCCTTGCTGCTCTACACCAGGGCAGTTACTACAGGACACTAAGCACTCGACTGACGTCCAACAGAGAAGGGCCTCCCTGGAAAACTATGGGATATTCAGCATAGCTGCAGCTGAGGCTTGGAATCACTTCCACACAAGACTTTTTTCACTGAGGATATCCAGCACTGACCTCTGCCAGCCTGTAAATGGCTCCCAGAGCTAGTGTTGCTACTAGGTCCATACGGCTCAATGAAGATGTACGTGCATCTCACCAGTGTAGGTCCAAGTGCAATCTAAGTGTCAGCATACAAACATGTCCAGCCATCATTCCTCTCATTTGTCCTGCTCAAATCCCTTTAAACCTTCTCCCTCCCAGTGGTTCTGATCTACAAGAGATTGCAAGAAAAGCATGGGCTTTTTAGGTGAGGTAAAAGCACTGTGATCTTACTCCCTCTCTGTGCAAATGTCACTTTTCAACTTGAGTAATTTGGCTTTGAATAGGCCACTTCTTCTGTCTCAGCCCCTGCTTGTACCACACTCCATCCTGTTTTGGTCCTAATTACAAAGAATAATAAATCCAGCTACACAGTGCTTTACTGAAGAGCAATTTAGTTTGACTTTCCTCAGCACTAATGAGTTCATTAATAGAGGGATTTTCCCTTCCCTTCCTTCTTCTAATCTGTTGCCTTAAATAGCAGCACACACATCAGCAGCTTTTCCATGCTGCAGCAGGTGGTGCCTCCCTGACCCATCTTCTCCCCTCCTCCATGAGTGGCAGAGTACTGCACCTCCCAACCTTTTCCTTCTGTCAAAGGAGGTGGAAAGCAAGCATGATCAATAACTGTTTGTTAACTAGCACCAAGAGGATCACTCATCAGCTCATAGACAGAAATGCTGCCTGCCTGGTCAGAACCAGCTCTGGGGCTTGAAAAGCAGTTGAGTGCTGGGGAACCAGTTTAGCTGGCCCAAACAGGACAAAGACAACACACAACTCATAAAAATCTGGCTTTTTTTTGTTCACCAAAACAGAACTGTAAAGAATCTCATTTATCTGCCAAATTAAATCTTTCTAGTGGCCTAGAGGAAAAGTGTTCTTCCTCAGTCTCTCCTGAGAAAAGAAAATGTCTTGAAGGGGTAGATGTTCTCAAAAGATTAACAGCTTCTGCCTGTCCCTTGTTCAATAAAAGCCCTGCCTGAAAGGGGGGAAACACAGATTCATTTTTTGTCTCAATCTGGAGAAATAAGAACTGTGTCTTCATATCTAAGCAAAATTTCTGAACAAGGACTTTGTCAGTGACTTTGTGAAAATCTTACCCCCGGATTTTTGTCCCCAGCAAATTTAACCAGCATTTGCAGGCACAGATGTTGAACTTGACAAGTTATTATTAACCTGAATCTAAGAGGAATCCTACTTCAAAAGGTACTGGAAGGAAATCACTACATGGATGACTTTGCCTGCACTGCCTCTACAAAGCAGATATCAGACCCAGGAATTCCAGATACCATTTCCCATAAGAAAAATAAGATATTTTGTATTTTTCAACTTACAGATGGGAGTTTTGTCAGAAACAATTCCATAAATTCAATGCAAATTCATAGATAGTTTCAGTTCCCCTCACTCAGAGTATTTTCATGCCTGTTCTGGTTCTGGAGATACATCCACTGACCTGAAGAGCATACAGGGGATCCCTGGGTGTTTCTCTTCTTGGATCATTTATAGTATAAATCTAACCTAAAAATAGTAAGTCTGAGGTAAGGAGATAAGGTCGTTATGGTGATGTGTGGGGTTCAAAGAGATAACAATGATTCTGAAGATTTCAGTTCTGACTTCATAGTCTGCATTCCCCCCCCCTTCCCCCCCCCCCCAAGTCCCTTATTTGACAAAATTATTTTCTCGTATCTCTCTGCAGCCCATTTATTATCCTCTTCTATTAATAAACCTTCCTTCCCTCATGAATCACTGCAATTTATCATTAAATTAGAAGATGAAATGGGTCTTTTTTTTTTTTTTAAACAAGGAGATTAACTACTACCAACAGGATATTTCTCCATTATAAAGCTCCATCTTCCTCATCAAATGCAGGAGTAGCACTGTTTAAAGCAGCCCTAAGATGATCCAAGGTAGGAGGGACAACCAGAGGGGTAGCATCTTGCTATATGGATCAATCTGGAAATGGCTGTGAAATGGCATTGTGACCACAATTCACCCTGGAGTTTTCTGATAGTACAACTGAAAAAAGCTTAACTTGTACATAGATGAGGCTGCCAGGAACTGATGTGACAAAGCACAGTCTATATAACAAAAAACATCTCTCTGTGCATATACCAATGATTAATCACACAACAAAAGGTCCATCGGGAAAAGCATTCAACTAAATATGAAGCAACTTTCTACTGAAAACTCATGCCAGCCTCTCATAATTTTTGTATCAAATGGGTCCAAAACGTTGTCGCTTAACAGACCACTGAAATTTAACATCAATGCAAGCAGAAAATGTATCCTAGCTCTGCTGTGGCCAGGCAAGCAGGTTTGATTCTTCCGAGTTCCTCTGCACCATGTCATGCCTTGGACACCATCTCTCCATGAAATTAAAACTGCATTTACCACAATGGCTTGGATACGATCTGCTGTATGAGGGCAGTGGCAAAGCCATAATGTTTCCTAGGGTCTGTTTATGTCCCAGAAATGGTGCCAACAAGAGGCAGATCAAAGCTTGAGAGGAGGTGAGCCCCTGCACACCACAAGCTTCTCTCTAGGAAACCACTTCACTGCAAGGGCTACAGTTAGCTGCTTGCCTTTCCTCCTACATCCAACCACCTTTACTGCAAAGGACAGCCTTGGTAGGGCATAACAGATGTCAGTCAGTGCTAGGCACTACAGAAAGCAAAGATCTCCAGTGTTATTCCCTATCAATCCCCTGATCCAACCTCCTCACAGACTTCATTATTTGATTTCTATCTCCAGAATTTAAGAAGTTACTTTCATTCTCAGATGCTAAGAAAATAATCCAGTTCTGCAGTACAGAGACAAGAAAGAATTGGGATTTTATGCCACTGCTTCTCTGTGATGAACTTTCTACTAACACAGCCAAATCAGGGCAAAACCAGTCCTACCAGTACTCTTTCTACGTATCATTATTACACATCTGTACTCCTCTGCTCCAGATGCGATCTCTTCTGGAAAAACACACTCTGGCTAGGCCATTCACAGGCCTGTGTCAGGTTCCTGCAATGAAGGAATCTATTAATTCCAAGTAGAGGCTCATTCTCTAAATAACTGCTGATAAAAAGGAGCTGATAAAATGGAGGTAATTTAAAGGTCAGATGAAATACACTTCATGTTCATTCTACTTAAAAGGAACATCACTGAGATGCTTCATCAGCAAAAGGGCATTTATATGTTTTGGGTTTGTAGCGTATGGGGTGTTCTTTTCTTTTAAGAAAAATGTCTTATCTGTAACAGAAACTTTAAATATCTGATAGGAAACCTTCCCACATTAATCTACTCAACAGCTGGCATCTTGCTGCCTGCCCGGGTGTCCCTTTCTGGAAATTTAATCTCCTATCAGCTTTTTATCACAATTTGGAGAAAAGAAATGGGAACCAAATGCAGTGTTCACATGAGCAGCAGAAGCAACAGCTGAAACTGATAGGACTGCATTAATTAAAGATACAAGAGATGAACATGAGACAAGTTTCTGCCACACTCAGACACATTCTCCCCCTTTTTTCTGTGCCAGCCCAGTTCAGCTGCCCACACCTTTTGTTTGACATTGGGCCCACAAGGCACACAGATTGGCCATGGAACAAAATATCATGTATCTTTTACATCTGTGTTATATTAGGTTATTAAATGAAAATAAATGAATTTCCTCCCTGTTTTCAACAGATAAACTGTATCAGAGAAGAACATTTAGTACTGCAACAGAAACAAGCTTTTCATGGCAGACATGAGTTGATGCCACCAAGGAATCTAAGCACAAAGGAAAAAGCTCTAGGGTATTGAATATGTTGGACCAGAGCTTTTCCCCCCAGTACCCCATTTTCGGATAAGAACTGAAATACATGACTGTTGGAAGGCAACTACTTCCAAGGTATTTGGCTAACATTGTCAAATAGCCCGTTGAAACCCTGAAGTACAAATGTGTTGAAGAAGGCTCCTTGCATTCAGAAGGATGTGGCAACGTAATTGCACCAAGGTAGCCTAAACTCCATGTGCACGGTTGAACTTAGTTTTGTTCCCACCATTTATGCTTTTTTTGAACATCTAGAGGCAGTCTGTGTGCAATGTCAGGTTCCCTGGGTGTCTGGTGACCTGGACAAGCCAGCTGACCCTCTTCATTCCACCTTTTCTTTCTTCATCTGGAGGTCAGTGATGTTCTCTATGCTCATCTTGCCCTGGGACATAGCAACTATTGACCATCACCTGAGGAAATCCTCCACTGTCATTCAAAGACTTGAGTGGCTGATGGTAGTTAAATACACCTTGGGGTGTTTGTTTGGGAATTGGGCCTAAGCACAATTAGGCTTTTTGGAAGCATTCAAACACACGAAGCAATCAGGATGGATAAGACCACAAAGAGAAGCAACAGTAGCTGCAAATTGATGCATCTCGATGCAAAGTATCCCAATGCAAACGAAAAGCAGTAGTAACTAGCACAACAAAAGGGGCCAAGGGACAACAGCTGGTATCCGTTTGAGCACTGCAATCACTAGGATTTTTGCCTTACACCCTTGAGCTTGTCACACGTTTCTCCAGAAATCCTGCAGATTTCAGGCAGAACCTTGAATTTATTGCCTGCTTCATACACCCCTGCCTCGGCATCCGCTATTGGCACCTGATTGAGACAGAAGTCTAGGCTAAAGTTGGACTTACTACAGTGCTTCCAATGTGGTAGGGTTGTATGTGTTGAGATACACCAGAGCCCAAGTAAACAGGGACTTTCCATGCCATGAAATCCAATCAACACAATTTTCGTCGTCTTTTAGACACCCTATTATTTGGTGACAGAAGTCAGCGATCTCCAACAACCCCCTCAGGAACACATAGAGAAACAGGGACTGTCTGCAACACACAAAGGTTTTCAGCTACCAGAGTTCAACTGGTACGAGATCCAGATAAACCCCCTGTCACTGATCAAAGAGACAGGGCTCATCTGGCTGCTCTGTTTCCTACTGCAGCAAGAGACTGTTGCAATCGAATTGCTCCTTCCCTTCAGTCTATTCTCTGCCTCCATCCTTCCCATGCTCCTCCCCAAATCCCTATAATTAATATTAAATGTTGCAGTTTTGTCCTATTAACACAAATTGCCCTTTCCAGAGGCAGATTAAAGAGTTTCCACTAGGGATTTCTTCTCTCCTTTACAGTTTTGCTTCTGTGATCAGTGCTGGCTGTGTCTCTCACTAGCTCCTGGGGGAAAGGAGT
>NW_009922184.1:389-8469 GCF_000696875.1 Nestor notabilis | reverse complement strand
AAGACAAACACTTATTAGCAACTCCTTTGAAGAGCTGGAGATTGTGAATTAAACTGATTATTAACTCCCATCTTTACCAGTGAGGCAAGGTTCTCCTTTTCTCCCTCCTTCTGCTCCTCCTATGGGAATAGCAACTGGGAATTGCACAAATCACATGCATGAACTTTCACCTAAGTGATTTACTGGGTAGCATGGCATATAGACATGCAAGTGCAGGGGTGCATATGCATTCTCATTTGCATGACCCTCACAATTTAATTCTTGGAACAGGAAAGAAACACATAAGTTGGCTGGAGGCAGCTTTAGTTCCCTTCCTAGCTAGAGATACTTTATCCCTGAATTTTTAGAGGGCATTTAGGGACAGGCCTGACTCATCAGACATATCACCTGCATCCAGCATCACAAAGGCTGGCAGAAAACACCCATATTACCATCATCAGCACACATACTACCACACAAAGCCCTGTGCACCACCACAGCCAAACTGCTCCAAATCCTCGCTCTGACTCCTCATTAACAGTAGAGTCCAGAGGTATCACAAATCAAAAAGAGCAAGAATTGCTGGTACCCTTTAAAAAAAATCCCATTTGCCACCAAATTCTTTGGCCACCTACAAATTCAGTTATCTGTCAAACTTGTCACCCACATCACTTGTGCTTTTCCAGAGACAGCTGAGATTCTCCTTCCTAAAAGCACCAGCCCCAGGGGAGAATCTGACCAGCTGATGTCATTGAGGGCTTAGGCAGAAAGTAACACAATTTTAAGCCTGTCAAGCCAAGTGAAAAGCAGCATGTACATTATCTGGTTTATTAAAAGACTCCAAAAGTAAATGACTATTTAAGGGGCTGTGATGGTAAATGGATAACTGAATTTAGACACACCACTACCAAGAAAATCTGGACAATGAAAATTCATTATGAGAGCTCAAACTAAAAACCAGTATTATCATGAGATTTAAAATCTACTAAATGAAATGCATGCTTATTTCTAATAAAATAAGCTATTGATAATCAAGATGCATTTATTTAATGTACAACAACCCTCTTATAAAATCTGAATTAAATGCAGAACTACCTGTAGACACATAACATATATTTAAAATAGAACACTTAAAAGAAGCTTTTTCAGCAGAGAACTTAATCAGTCCTTTGAGCTTTCCCTTATCCTGCTAGGACAGGGAAAGCACAGCTGTATTGATTTCAAACATTCAGCATTACTACGTGAGCTGTTTTATTGGGCCAACAAACTGCTTAACTGACAAGGTCTCAGAAGTCTCAGGTTTTATAGAGTAGCATAGACACACCCTCTATAGATAGCTGATGTAATGTTTACTTGAATTTACCAGACAATACATCATATATCCAGTGCCAGGAGCAGAGCCTATACTTCAGATTACCTGAAGTCCATTTGTAAGACCCTCTTTCATTGTTTATTCCTTTGTCCACCTTCCTTCTGTTACAGCAGTTTCTATATTGGATTTCTCCCTAGATTTCCACCAAAGTAGTGCAGACTTTTTGAGGAAAATATGTTGGGTTTACCAATGCTAATAAAGCACTAACTTGTTCCAAATAATTCTGAGTGAAGATTTAGATTAAGTAGGGCTGGGAGATGTGTCTCTTGCACTTCCCAGTGAGATCTGCCCAACTTCAGCCAAGTTATTAGTCCTTGGAAAGTCTCAGTTCCCATAAGCTCAAAGTAGTTCTCACCGATTTCTACTCAGCTGAAATTAGACAGCTGATTGGGCACATTGTTAGGACAGCAAAGTCACACCCAGATGTAGACATTCCAGAAGTCTTTAAGTTCTCATAATAAAGACTTCGGGGGTTTCTGGAATACTGAGACTTGCAAGAAATTTTTCTAGGATTCCCTGGATTAGCCAGGAATTCAGTAAATAAGCTCTGGCTTTTGACAGAATTCTTTCACTTCAAATAACATAAATTGTACAAAGAGTGCAATATGAGAAATATCTCCAAAGCTTTGTTCATACAGAAGTATGGTGATTGTCACCTCAGTTCTGTTTCTCCCTAATATTTTCATTTCCACGTGCAAGTAGAAATGTGCATGGACAGGCTTTAGCATCTGCCACATTCAGACAATAAGCCAAAGGAGAACATGACATCACCAGCTTCTTTGGTTCCCATTGAAAGATGCCCATTTATTTGATTTACTGCCTTTTGTTTCCAGACGACAGCTTCATAGATTCGGTAATCAAGCAGCAAATGCAAAGTGAGGCCACGTCTGGTCATAGGCATGGCGATTTAATGAGAGGATTGTGATTCCCCATGTCTCAGCCAAGCTGTTTCTCACCCTCAGTGTTCCATGTCTTCCCTGAAACCTAACAAAGCCTTTTCTCTCTGCACAGCTCACATAAATCACTTTTGTCCAATTCAATTGCCTTGGTAGAGAACTATTTTCATGGGGAGGGAAAGCTATATTAAAGAAAAACACTGGCATAGTGCAACATCATGAATGGGCTGCAATTTATTTTCTGACTTGTCCAAAGGAAATGCATGATAACACTTCATTTTTTACCATAAAGAATTGTACTGATGTTTTGGGGGAGTGATATCAGAACTAGCATTTTTACCCCCCCAAAAAAATCCATGCTGTTTACATGCTGGGTTTTATATTTCTATTCCTTTTAATAAATACAGGTCACTGATGCTTACAGGAATTTGCAAAGGCTTTGCAACTTTCATCTTTGCCAGGCATGCAGCAGGCAAAGGCAGCAACAGAACAACACTCCAAAACTTGTAAGCATTAATACTTTAGTGCCTTTGCATTAGCTGAACTATAGACAGATCCTTTAGATGTCTGACATACAAATATTTCCATTGCCAAAGCTTAAAAAAAAATACAAAAACAAAAAAAAAGTTGCACCTTCTTTTATTCTAGGATAAATTGCTACTTGGTCCTGTGAATTAATTAGGGCATGTAAAAAGATGTTTCAGTATCTAAACACAAACACTGAGAAGCTGCTTCAGCGTCACTGGCTGTTGTCTCCTGACTTGCTTTCTGAACCTGCTGTTTGCAGTCAAGGTTTTCCTCTAAAGGGTTCCACTTCATGGTGTCTCTCACACACAACCTTATTGAATTCACAAGACAAATGAAACAAGGAAAGTATGCAACATATTTGTTTCCCTCTTTCTTTTATAGTTTTTGGTTTGGCTTGTTTTTTTTAAAAACCCATGATAACAGGAATTAAGAGAGTGATGTGAATAGCTCTAGGTCTGCCCTGTATGCTTCTGCCTCTCCGTAAACATGTCACAAAACCTGGCGCTTGCTCACCTCAAAATAAATAGATGGTTTCTTTCATTTACAAGCAAGGTACAGAGCAAAAAAGTTCCATTTCCCACAGCACTTGAGGGCTGCTAAGGCAGGAGCAATGGGCTTCGCAAACAAAGCTTAAATAGTATATGCAACAACTGCACAATGTTCAGCACCTGGCAAGTTCTGGCAAGGCTGGCTGTAAAAGCAACTTTAGCTTGTTTTATATTCACACAATAATGTAACCAAAAAAGTTTCATTGGCCAAGATCTTTGACAGAAATAGTACTTCTGGGTTCTCTGGGATTGCCTTGTAATTATTCTGTACAGGTCATAAAATAATTAACTTATGACCTGCAAATCAAGCTTTTAATGAAAGTAGCAGTGGGGTTTTTCAGGGCTATGAGGCCCATGCTGCTTTCTTTCTTTTATATATAAATTATAATGGTGACAAGACGATGATATGCAGCAAGACCATTCACAGCTCAAGTCAGGTGTCATTATATGGCATATGAGACACGGAAATTAATTAATAAATCAGTAATGCTATGGAGAAAATGACCATTTGTTCTTCTTTATTTCCTCTTCTTCAAGGATTACTGCCCTAACCTGATTAATGCACCTGACATGGGATGCAAACAAACATTCAGGGGTCAGGAAGACCCTAATGCTGCACTCAGCAAGTACTACACTTGGCCTTCTGCAAACATATAGTCAGTCAGACATGAAGTCATCCTAGCACAGGGCTTCACACCGCTTCCAAAGAGTCTACAATCACAAGTTGGGTACCACTAGACTCATGGGTACTGTGTTTCCAGCAATGAGAAATCAATGCATGCCTGAATGTACTCATCAAGAAATACATTACTCAAAGGCCAATGACAAATAACTGTTCTTTTTGCAGAGAAAGATGTAGGGCAGGAATCTTCATCTTTAAGACATTTGGTTTACAGTGTATATATGCCCTTACATGAAGGAAAAGCTTATGTGCACCAGTAGAAACAAGGCAGTAAACTTATATGCACCATGTAGGCACTTCAAATGAGTACCTGTACAGAAAGAGGAAGATATGGAGAACTCAGCAGTTCTGTACAGGACACTTCCACTTGACTATTACACATATTTCTGAGAACACAAATATTGTATATAGCAACAACACACCTTGGGTGGGTGAATGTGGGTGTACTGGCTCAAAGTATACCTCAGAGTTTTGCACCTAAGAAAAGGTCCTTATGAAACCAGGAGATAATCTTATAAGGACATACCATGCATGATGGAGCATTTCATAACCAATAAGCTCCAGTGTATTGACCACATTCAGCTTTGTTCCTTTTTCTAAGACAAGCTCTATTTCTATGGTTAGATCTATCATTATTTAAACAAATGGGGTAAAGGACTGTTAACAGTGATATTAGGTCTGAATTTCAGGCAAAAGCATCAGTCACCTACACCACAAATCCCTCAGCTTCTTCTCTAGTGGCCTTCTAACCTTAGTCTGCAAGTTCTTCTGAATTTCCTATGCAAAACCCTCCAGTGCTTGTTTTCCACAGATCCACTGCATATCAAAGCCAAATTTATCCAAATTTCAGAGCTCAATTTTAAACATATTTTTGGAAATACGGATAAGATGAACCTTTACATTAGTTTCAGCAATTTCTCTTTCATCTGCATATATTTCTGGTAAAAAAATCTTCACCAAACACTTAAGTTCACAAAACATTGTAGGAATATTTTATGGTGTTATTCTACCAGAAATTATTAAAAAAGAGTGTCCCAGGTTCTCAAGTTTCTAAGAAAATTGTATTTAGTTGAACAATCTTGTGCAAGAATTGCTTGCTATGTATGGAAATTAACTAAATAGGAATTTTATAGAATCTTTTGAAAAAAATTAATTTAAAATTTGATTTTCATTTGTCCAGCATCAAAAGGCAAGTAGTGCCTTAGGCAGGTAGCAATTTGAACCTCTGTCTTGGGAAGCACAATCCAAGTTCTCAGGGCACCGCTTCCTCATTAGCCATTGTCTAAAAACCAAACTGACAATAATGGATTTAGTATTCCCAAGATAAGCTGAGTGCACTTTCCTGATATGCTAGCCACTTCTTCACTGAAAATCCTGGAGTTTATCTGGGGAAGGACAGCAGTGTATGTGCATGTTCCACTTGAAAAAGTTTACCCCCATATATGAATCTATTATCAAAATTTTAAATCTAAAGAAGGAAAATAAACTAAAAATTGCTCTACCTGGTATAAAATACAGAGATGAAAAACAGATCAAGAATGAAATCAACTTGCAGTTGTGAATGAGGCTTTAGGTTAATTCTCAGCATAGGGTGCTTCCCAGACAAGTTCACCTACAGCGAGTTTTACAAGACTCATCCACTTTGAAACAAACTCATGAAAACAAGAAGGTTTGTACACAGCAGGTAATTCTAATTTTAAGAGCCTCATTTGACATCATGATAAGTTATCTTCAACTCTGTCATTTGTATAAATGCACCGGAGAAAGATAAACCACCTTTCAAAACAACTTGTACTCTGCTTGAAAAATAAGAGACCTGCAAGTAAGCCCTCCCCACCCAAAAAACAAACAAAAAACCACTGCTTAAAAACAAAGCAGAGAGCAAAACCCAATATATAAGCAAGCCATGACAGATCCAGGGAGAGGAGACCTGCCAACCAACACCTGATGACAAGGGTTACTTATAATTTCAGGAATAAAATTGACATTCAGATATTATTAGATCTCCAGACCTGATTTCTGGTTTATCTGCCTTTAGCTTCTTGGAAAGGAAAAGAAAACTAAAAGTCAGGCAACATACAGAACCAATGTGGGTGACTTCACCACAGATATCCCTATAGACGGGTTCCAGTGGGACTGGTTGGCTGTTTCTTGAATCACCTAGGTTAAATCAGAGGATGGGAACTCCAAGAATCTGGATCCACCCCAACCAAGGTCTGGCACATGCAAGTGGCCCATACAGGACACCATACCAAGGCAAGCTAGTAACAATTGCCTTAGCACCAGGAGGAGATATAAGTGCATATTTTCTAGATGCAAATATCTGCTTTCTTGATCTAATGGACAGGCACCCTGCAATTCTAACCCAAGGAAGTTACAAGAACACAAGCTGGGACAAAATTAAACAAGTCCAGATTCCTTTGGTATAAAGGAGGTCAAACTTACAGCCAATGGAGAAATCACATGAGACAGTCACATCTTACACAGCCCATTTCTAAAGAAACCAGAAGGCTGGCTAGCCTCCAGCTTTAACCCGCAGATGCCAAGAGATGATTCTGCCTCCTGCTCTTTGTCCTACTCCCCAGTAAAAATACCGGGAAACACCATTTCTCTCCTGCTGTGTCGGTCCTGTTAACACTCCCACTGTAGAGCTCCTCCTCTGCTCTGTCAGCACACTGGGGGCTGGAGAAGTACAGTGACAGAGGCTTATCATCCATGTGGGGATAACTATCAGGAGAGAAAGTACAGCGAGGAGCCAGCAAGCAGCAGGCAGGAAACACAGTGTGAAATCACATCCCCAGGAATCTCCATGAATTGAAATCAGAGCCTATTATTAATCTGGCTAGACACCGAGACCCAATAGCTGGAGTAAGTCAGATTAAACTCCTTCTGTATCAATGGCTAGAAGCCAAGCAGGTCTTTCTTCCCTTTTTTTATTGAATGATAACCCAAAGGATATTTCTGTCATCTTGGCTAAGTAAATATCCTGCCTTAAAACAAACAAAAATAGGCGATGAAAAACATCAGGTGAATTTTAATATGGCAGGAAGGTCTTTAGAGATACAACCCGAAGTGAGAAGAAAAACTTGATTATTTCCTAGACTGGGGGGCTACGGTAGTGATGGAGCAAGCAGCCCATTTCACCTCCACCCACCCAACGACTTGGGTTGGGACAAGCCTTTGAACAGCTAAAAAAGGGTTAAAAGCGATTCTTTCTTTGCCATGGGGAGTTTTGCAAAACACAGGACAAGTAAACAGAACGGAACTTAAAAGAAGAAACAATCCCATTACACCGGGACAAGAAGAAAGAAATCCTAGATTGTTTAGGAGAGCTAAATTTTAATTTCAGTTCTCAAAAGGTGATGAGAAGCCGAGCAGAGTGACACACTGACGAAGTGACTAAAGATCCCATTCTTCCCCACCTTCCACCCGACCACCAGACTCAGCACCCTGCGAGCACAGCTGGAGCTAAGTAACTGCTAAATTCTCCTTACCTGCCCTGACCTTGATGGCTCTGGTATTTGCCAAACTTCTCTGCAAAACCAAATGCAAAAGGGAACAAAAATAAAACAAAAAGAGGAAAAAAAGAAACAAAACCAAACCAAAACAAAAAAAAAAAAAACCAACAGCGAACTAAACATAAAAAAAGAACCAAACACAGAGTTATTCCTTAAAAGCTAACAGCAACACATAGCAACTGCCAGCCAAGCAGATCTTCCACGAGATGGAGACCTAAGGCACGCTACGCTTGCCCTGTCAAGGGAGACGGTTTCAAAGACTTCTTAAAAAGACAGCAATTCGTGTAAAAAAAAAAAAATATATATATAAAAAATTGAAATAAACCAAAACGTATCAGCGCTTTAAAGGTTAACAGCTGCTGCCGAACAACATGCATTTATCCAACCGCGTCCTAGAGTAGTTTTTTCAGCCCCGAGACCAATGAGCACAGCTAAGAGGAGGGCCTCGGGATGGTGGAGAGACCGAGTTCCCCCCTCCCCTCTGCCTTCCCTCTTCTCCAACTCCTCCTCCTCCTTCCCCCCATCCCCTTCCCGTTTTTTTTTTTTTTTTTTTTTTT
>NW_009922184.1:0-216 GCF_000696875.1 Nestor notabilis | reverse complement strand
CCCTGAGCAATGGGACACCTCCCCTACAGCAGCAATAACTTATTCGGGAGGAAAATAGCCCAGGAAGCAGGAATCAACAGCAGCCAAACGGCGGGCAGGAAAGCGCCACAACCGGGACTGCAGCACGGCTCCACACTGACAAATTCCTGTGGATGTAATTAGGAAGACACCCCGGCTAGCAGCGGAGATTAAAGCCCTAGGTTGTTGAGGGTTGTC
>NW_009922183.1:0-42188 GCF_000696875.1 Nestor notabilis | reverse complement strand
CCCGGGACACCCCCTCCAGCCCGACCACCACTGCTGGCCGCGATGGCTTGAAGCGATTCTACCCTTTGGCTGTGAGGCTGTAACACCAGCCTCCTGTCTGTCTGAGCTGTAAAGAAGAGATGGACCAGCCCCGCTAGACAGGGAGGGGAACGAGACACAGACAACATGAGACATCGCTGGAGAGGGAGGCAGAGATCCTCATCATTCTGCGTTTTCCATACTACCGCTATTCACACATCAATAGTTCAGGGTAAGGCAGTTCTTGATGGTGCAGGTTGGTGACACTCTTCAACAGAAGGTGTTTTACATGTGATCTTTGACTCCCTTTGCACTGGCATGTCCTTTATAACTGAAAGCGTGCTTTAGGTGCTTCCTTCTGAAATGCAGTGAAGAGGTAGCTTCTTACGTGTTTGGGCATGGCTAAGGGCAACAATCACCTTAGAGGAAAAACTAATAGGTCTGTCCTCATTCAGCTCACACAGTGCAGTCTCGTTTGGGACTTAAAAGAGTAACAGAGCAGCCACAGATCTACAAACAAGGACAAGTCAACGCCTGAAGTAGCTGTTTCAGTAAAAGTACAGCCACTTGGGTGTACGCAGAAGCAGGACTGAAAATTCAGATTCAATGATCTCAAGATGAAAGAGACTTTAGAAATAACTTTTGAGTATTTGATAGACACACACTTCTGGCTCCAGCCTGTAATACGCACATGAACGATTGCTTCACACTAGCTTCCAGCTAGAAACACTTGAGAGTCCTCCTTGTACAAATACCAGCAGCAGGGAAGATGCTACAGCACTGTATACAGACCACCTTTCACACAAAGCCTTCAGGCTTACACACACTCTGCTTTAAGGCCAGCTGAGCTCATTCCAAGTGTTACAGTATCACCATGAGCACTGTATTGATTATACTGCAGGGAAAGGACATTTTTGTCTCAATTTCCAGCTAACCAAGTGGCCCTTGCATTTCAGTCATATAATCCATTCCCACTACATTCATTACAAAGTGTGGGGCTAAGAGACAGGAGACCAGAACTCAATAGCTATGTGCAGAACAGCAGGACATCCTTCAGTTTCTAGCCTGCCACCTCCGAGCATTAAGGAGGTGTGAGATCTGTTTTGATGTGCAGGGGATCCACAGGCTGGATACTGAAGACTAAGTGTCAGGCCTCAATAGGGTGCTGATGGCAGCATGTTGTCTGCAAAAAGCCATGTAACATGGGGCATTTCCTTACATTAATGAGCAGCCAGAAGGAAAACGAACCATTTAGACCCACACAAGTGACCTGGACCAGGCTTTTTTATCTTATCAACCAAACCTGGCTTCCACCTACAGGCCCCTGCCAGTTCCGTGCCTCATTGGCTCCTTTCTCTTATGTACATAGAGGCTTTCTGATAAAATGGTGCAGCAACTGCTCTACTGGATTCTAACCTTGGCCAAGCATGCAGCCCCAGTTACCCTCCCTATTCAGTCAAGATCCTCTGTCACATCAAAGTAAACCTGGAAAAGTTTGTACTCAAGAATTCTAGAGGTCAAAGTCAGCAAATACCACCTCGGCAAACAGACACTGCTTTGGCAGAGACACCACCTTATGAGTATCCGTTATTTCACCTTACCTCCTTTTCCAGATTTCCCTAGGTTCTGTTGGAGACTTCCCCACTTCTCCTACAGCTACAGGCTGCTAAGGAGATGGACTAGTACAGTGACTGAAAGCATTTCCAATTACCACCACACTGAATCACCTGCAGTTCAGTGGAAGACACATGCAGCTCAGTTTTTCATGTCTGTTGCAACCACACAACTCACACAAAGCCTTCCCCTGAAAAAAACACCACCACATCCCATAGGAGAGGAATAACGAGATTTGCCTTAGCTGAGAAGGGTGATTTCAGCCTCCATCACACCCTACACATGGCAGTCTTGCAGAACAGTGCGCCACAACCGGTGCCTCAGATACCACCTTCTGTGCCCGAGAGCAGAAATCCCTGTCAGTTAGCACTGAAGGCTTGTGGCTTCAAAACATGGTTTTAAACCCAGGTTAGGGACAAGGCAAATGTGAATTTGATTATGTTTGGGTCTCCTACTCGAAGGGCAACAATCAGACATCAGGGCTGATAGGCTAAGTGTTAGAGGGCAAGAATTTTTCCTTGGAAATCCACCTGCATCCAGAACTCACAGACAGCAGCTCTAAGCAGTGTTTTTCTCCTTGTAGAACAAGGGCATTCTCTGTTGAAATGCCACTCAGAAACATACTCCGAAATCCCTGTCTGGCCACACACCTGGATTTCTTTCTAGAAAAGAGACTAGAAAGAGGAAGAGGGGCAGGGAAGGAAGCTGGAAAGGAGTTCATGCTCCTGCCTAACCCTGATGACAGAGCTGGGGCACAGCCAGGGTACAGTCCCAGATCTCACAACATTGATAAGTGCTAGTTATCTGCCTACACGGCCAATGAACTCTGTGTGTCATGCTGTGCAACAGCTAAACCACCCAGCTGATGAGCTGAAGCTTTCTGACAACAGCTTGAGTATTGACTAGATCCAGATTTGTGGCACCTCCTCAGAGGCTTCATTTCTCCCATGTGCAAAGCACCAGCTGCCTCACCCATTCCCCTCAAAAATAGCTGGGTAACCAGCACACCCTGGAGGAGAAGTTCCTATCGACTCTGTCAGACACTGGTGAGTGCAGAAGCACACACAAGTCTAATGTTAGCTCCCAAAAAAAGAGCTGGGACATTTCAGAGCAGGACAGAAGTGAATCAGGAGAGCTGGGGAAAGAGGTCTACACATGGACACATTTGGGTCATGTGCTGCATGTACTGAGTGGCAAAGAAAGAAGTGTCAAATCCCCAGCTAAGCCTCTCCCAGTCTTTAACAGAGGGTCTTAAGCATCATTCCAAGCTACACCTTTGAGGGGGATGCAGCTGCAGGACAGGGCAAGCACAGAGAGGTGTAAGGAGGTTGTCTCTGGGTTGCACTCACTGCTTTGGTTTGTTTTGGCAGTAGCAGAGAAGCCAGCACCATACACCAATGTGATCATGCCTAGTCTCTTCAGCATCATCTGCTTCCTGGGCATTGTGGGGAACCTCATTGTCATCTACACTATAGTCAAGAAGAAGAAACTGAGATGCAAACAGACCGTGCCAGATATTTTCATCTTCAACCTCTCCATTGTGGACCTCCTCTTCCTCCTGGGCATGCCCTTCCTCATCCACCAGCTCCTAGGCAATGGCTCATGGTACTTTGGAGCTCCTCTATGCACCATCATCACTGCTTTGGACACAAACAGCCAGATCACCAGCACCAACATCCTTACAGTGATGACACTGGACCGCTACCTGGCGACTGTTTACCCTCTAAAATCTACCTATGTCCGCACCCCATGTGTTGCAGCCCTAGTTATCTGCTTGGTGTGGCTCCTTTCCTTCTTGACCATCATTCCCGTGTGGATGTATGCAGGTCTTATGCCTCTAGAGGATGGAACCGTCCGCTGTGCTCTCTTGCTTCCCAACCCAGAGACTGATATCTACTGGTTCACCCTCTACCAGTTCATGCTGGCATTTGCTGTGCCATTGATTGTAATCTGTGTGGTCTATTTTAAGATCCTCCAGCACATGGCCACCACCGTGGTCCCACTGCCCCAAAGGAGCCTCCAGGTTCGTACAAAGAAAGTCACCCGCATGGCAGTTGCCATCTGCTCAGCCTTTTTTATCTGTTGGGCTCCCTTCTACATCCTCCAGCTGGTTCACCTCGGCATCGACACACCATCCATGGCCTTCTTTTATGCCTACAACTTTGCCATTAGCTTGGGCTATGCCAACAGTTGCCTCAACCCCTTCCTCTACATTGCCCTCAGCGAGACCTTCAAGCGCCAGTTCTTAGTGGCCATCCGTCCCGCCAAAGAGCCATGTCGCAACAGCAGCTCCCTCAACAACAACAGCATGACAGAGGCCACCGTGTGTCTGAAGCTGGCACCAGAATCCACTCAGCAGACTCAGTTTCTGGAGGACTTCTCCCCACGTTCAGTAGCTCTGCCTGTGACTGTGGCTGTTCACTAGGGCACTCAGAAATGACCACCTATCACATCTGTAAGTTGATGGAGAAGCAGCAGCTTCAGACAACCCTTGGTGACGTGTATGAACTACAAACTTCCATCTCCAAGAGTTCCAGGTGCCTCTCTTTGTCATTGCAGGGCTCTGCTCTAACACTGCCTTGGCCTGTGAGATGCTGCATACTGCTGCTTCTTTCCCCTCGTGCATGGGAGGGCTCTGACACACAAGACACTGGGCCCCCAAAGAGGATGAACAGAAAAGAGGCAGAGAACAGAAAGAGGATTTCAAGGGGAAATGTTCACCCTGGAAGAATAAACCTTTATCAACAACATTGCCTGATGATTCCTCACCTCTGGGCCTGATCAGGGCTCCTAAGCAGCATGTCAATACAGAGCTTCTTCATTCAAAACTTAAACCTTTGAAACACAATGTCAATAGATTTATTTTTGATAAGCAACCTGACCTGCAAACTTTGCTGACTGTGCTCATAACCTAGAAGCCAACCGCAGAGAGAGATCCTGGGGCCTCAAGTCTCACCTAGGTCTGTCACTTCGCCCTTTGTCCAGCCCCATCTGCCTCTAGCGGGCTGTACTGTTTGGTAACCAGGACATCTTCAAGAACTGGCTAATTTTGATGCTAATCCTACATATTTCAGGCAAAACCAGGCAGTTACAATTGCACCGCTTCAAAGGACTACAAACAATTCTCAGAACTACCGCTGCTAACACCAGCTTTGTGGCTTTTCATGGCGATGAGCAGGTTTTCACACCGCTGGCTCCTCATGCTGCTCTTGTGCCTCGAAGCCTGCACGGCCATCGGGGAACCCCACGCAGAGGGTTTGAAACAGGACTAAAAAGCACAGTGTGCAGAGATCTGCGGGGCGAGGAGCCGTGAACAGGCAGCTCAGAGGAAGCAGAGCTGCTTAAGCAGCTTTCTCAATGTAACAAACGCTTTACAAAGTGGGAAGAGGGAAAATTAAATGTCTGTGTTTTGTATATGCAGCTTTAACAGTCGGAGGTTAGGAAATAGCTTTGCTCATTACAAAAGACTAGAGAATAGACAGCACAGATGAGCTCAACACAGGGGATTACACTGACAGCCTGTTCAGGGCTCTGAGGGGACTGTGCAGGCATTGTTCAACAGTGTCAAACCTGGAGGAACTGGTTACTGTAGATGAATTTAATATAAAGAAGAATTAAAACCATCAAACAGCACAAAAGAATCTGTTACCACGCTTATGGTTTCGTGCCACCAGCCACCCACAATATACCCAGAACAGAAATTCACCCTTACGCAGCCACACAGCAAAACCGTGTCACCAGCACAGGGCTTTCTAAGCCATATGAACACTGACACATGCACCTAACGCACACCCCACACACTCGTAGGTATTTTTAAGTACAGCCAATGCTTCATTCTACACCCTGTAGAGAACCAGGTACTCACTCGCCTTTGCTGATCAAAGCAAGCTGGTGTGCCTGCTTTTGACATTGTCAGGTGCAGCACGTTGCTTTTTGAGTCATTGAACGAAACTCACAACAGGGGCTCTCTGTACTTTCACCCCAGGCTCTGCCAACCTCCACCCACCTCAGCAGCACATCCACACTGTGACTACCTGGTATCTTGTCAGTTTTCCACCCCCGTTTCCTTGGGCAATAAAGCCAGACACATACAGAGCTTTCAAGCTTTATGACTAAAATCTTTGCCCCATTCTAATTGCCGGGAATCATCAGCTGCTGCTTTTCATGGAGCTGCTTTGCTCTTTGGTCAAACCCACACCAAAGGGCTCAGGAGCAAAGGTTGAGGAAGATGTGTGCTGTGCCAAGCCAGACCTGCTCTCAGCTATTGTGTTAGCTCTCTCTCATAAGGAAGTTAAGGGGAGAAGTGGCACACTTGTCTCTGAAAGGACGTAATAACGGTTGGGTGTTTTTTTCCCTCCTTTAACACCAGCAAGAGAAGAATGAAAACAGACTGAACTGCCAGGGCTCTCAGAGCAGCACACTAGGTATTACCTTGGCTGCACAGTAAAGGTGTTAGTGGTGGAACTAGGTTGTTCCCTTCTGATGCGGCCAAGCCACATGCTAAAAAGCACAGGGACACCACAGATCAACCAAGAAGCAAGGCCAGCACCAGCTGGTGCAGCACTCGTAAGGGTCTTCTTGGGTAGATCTTTTCTAGATCTCATCATACGGAAGTCAAGACACAGGACACGGGCACCTTCCCGGCTTAAAGTCCTTTTAGATCTCATTTATGTGAGGTGGAAAGCTGTGCTAGAGAGACCCCATTCCAACACCAGGGACAAAGCTTCCCATTTAGCTGGTGTCCTAGTAGGAGCACCTACCCCTTCCCACCACCCTGCGAAGACTCGTGGTTTCTATTCCCTGTGTTCCTCCTGCCTGTCCCCAAGGGGTTTCCTAGTCCAGATGTCTAAATACTGGCTGTGGATCCCTCCCTTTCCATGTGCATTCATAAAAGCTGTGGCAAACACTTTGGAACACAAGGATGCAGATATCTGTGGATGTGCTGGGAGGCTGGGAAGAAAGGTACAGACAGCAACCAAACTAGCAAAGAACACAGACAGCACATAGCTTTTTGCCATCTTCCCTATATCACCCCAAAGCACAAGGCAAGATGAGCAAAAGCCTGTCCTATGAAGACAGACTTTTTGATCCAACAACTTCAGAGGTCTCCCCCTATCTATGGGTCAAGGTAAGGCCTTCCAATAGCTAAACAGTCTCTGTGCGTCTTTGTGTGACCTATTCCAAACATCCTACCCCTTTTCCCTATTTTTCAGAGCCAGCTTTAAGTCAGAGTCTGACAATGTTGTGGTTTGTATTCAGCTTTACCACTGTCTCTTCTGTTCTTTGTATTTATTGTGATCCCCCTGTCTCAGTGCCTCAGTTACTGATGGCAGAGCCTGAATAAAAGGCATCTCTAAGTAGAAAAGGACACAGCTACTCACACAGAGATAGGAAGCCTGGAGTGCTGTGAGGTCTGGCTGAAGGGCATGATGAGAAGGGCACAGAGATAACACAGCATGTTTCCCTGCAGTCCTGCCTCCCATACACAGCCTAGTGTCTCTCTTGCACGAGACAAATAAAGAGAATCCAGCTAAATAACCAGGGGGAAAACCACCCCCAAAACCAAAGGGGGATAGAAAGAAACAATTCAATCTAGCTGTTAGCATCAATAGCCCGACACGCTGGATGAGACAAATTTCCTTGGCTCTTTTTGCCAGCACTTTTCTCATGTGCTGCCTTGTCAGACAGTAGGAAGACAGATGGGTTCACTCTTCACCCCCTCCTCTTCCCCTTCTTGTCCCTCAGAGGTGTGACTGAAGCCACATGTCACAGCTCTGCTCTTGATAAACTCCCACGTGGGGCAGATGGTCCAGTCACTTTTACTCCTACTTTCCAGACAGCAACAGGCCCTCCTTGGCTGGTCATGGCAGGATTCAGACCCTGGCTCACCCTTCTCAGTTACCTCTTTTCCACTATCCACATCCCTGTGCCCCCACAACATGAAAACCTCCTGCCTTCCCCACAGTCACAGCTCTGACAAGCCAGCCCTAATGACAAGCTAGAGCCGAGGTTCCCAGAGCCCTGCCAGACTCCTGGTGGTACCCTTCCCCAGACACCCTCCTCTATCTGGAGTCTCTGTGCAGCTAAACCTGCTCCGGAGCACACTGTACCCATGATGGGGTGCAAGAACAAGGCTGGGGGCTGCCTGGTGGGGAGGAGGGAAAGGTGAGGTGAGTCACTGGCCCCCGGGACACAGTCAGAACCTGACTAATCGTGTTTCATCAATCCTCCTGGGCTGCTAATTGGATGCACTTCATTCAGCGGGCTCACACCGGTGGGAGAGGAGCCACGTGGCAGGTACGGATACGTTCCAGTCTACGCGCTTCCCATTAGTCCAAAGCAGGGACCACACAGTGGTGCCCTTACCTCCCATTAGCAAAGCAACACACATAAACCCTCACCGCCCCCCCGCAGCCTTTCCACTTGCTCCGTCCCTGATGCAGGGCTGGAGAGGGAACAGCACACTTCAGCAGGAGGGAAGTAAAGGTCTGTTTCATCTCCAGCCTGCATCTCCCACTGGAGGGCTCTTCCAGCAGACCAGGATCTTTGGTGCCTCCAGGCAACAGAAGATGTACTTGTGAAGCTGTATTTACAGGGCAGCATTTGAATGGGGAGCTCACTGCACCACTAGAGGGAAAACCTTTAAAAGAGATGTAGACTTGATTGCAGGAGGGCATGAGACATGCATGATACCTGCTTTTAAAGCCTTTGTTCGCTACCTGTATCCCATTTGGGAAACAGATCCTATGATCATACAAGACCCAACAGCTGTTCCTCTCACAGTATCTTTCTACCAGTATTATGTTTGCTATGGAAATCATCAATCCTGATCCTCCAAGTCTGTCTCAAGGGAGAGCAGCAGCACTGGCTTCTCCTGAAGGGTAGGGTTGGGCTTCAACAACTGCAAAGTTACACTTGAGAAGTGACTTTAGTATGAGACACGATGGTGCACATAGTGCAGTGCTTCCAAAAGCACTTCAGGATGTGCTGAGGACAAGCATGCTAGAAGAGCCTCCAAGGCTGTCAGCTCAGTACCTTTGTATGAAAGATTCCTCCTCTAAAGCAAAGCCAGACTACATCAGCATCACCCCTCCCAAGCACAGCAGGTGAGCACCACAAGCACCACTGAAGGCTCAAGGCCCCATCATTTAGGTCCATACAGGGTTAGCCCCTTGGCAATGAGGACTGAGTTCTGTCCATTACGCCAGAGCTTGAGTTTACACCACAGCAGTCAGTGGGCTTTTAGGACAACAGGGACCAGACCCTACCCCAGGTACTGACCACATCATCATCCCGCACCCTATGAGAAAAGGAGATCTGCAGGGTCTGGCTCCACAGAGAAGCAGGGACTTTTCTGGCTTCAGCTGAACAGTGACACACACAGGTTTTGGTTTAGTCCTTAAACCTTATTTCTTCCACTTAAAACTAAGTAAAGAGATGAGCCAACCCTTCCCTCCAGCCTGTGCTCCTCTGTCCCCTGCAGGTTTCCACTCACAGGGGAGACAGGCTGAGAGTAATGACATCACATTAATTATTCAGGTGTTTGGTTATTAAGTTGCCTTTGCTAAGTCTGGAGAAGCTCTTACCATTCTCTTCCTACACACGCTGCTGGAAGCACAACAGCTCAGTAACTTGGGGCTGCCTTGCCCTGCTCCACCAGACACTTCAGAGGAGAAAGCAGAGCTCTTCATAGCAGCCACAGTGATGAAAAGACTCCTGCCTCATCCAGGAGCAGCTTCTCACACCAACATCCCACTGCAGGCTTGGGGATGCAGTCCTCCACCTATTCTCCCCTGGGCCCTGACCACAGAAAGCCAACACTAACATACATTCTGACATAGAGCACTTGATAGGGATAAGCATAGTGATGAAAATGGTGGGTGAAGAAGATGAGAGCTTCTTAAAGCTCTTATTGACTCGCTCCATTAGGAGGTTGGTTTTTGGAGGTGCACCTTCTCCAGCAGCCAGCTCCCTCCCACTGAGCAATGGAAACAGGTTTGGAAAGGAGCAGACTGTTCACACCAGGGTTCCCTCTGTCCTCCTTCCTGTCTGCTTGGAAATGAATACTTTGGATTTCAACTTGCACAAAGTATTTTGGGGATTCAATCCCCTCCCTTCCCCCTTTCTTAGTAGTCAAGTCCTTACAACCTTTTAGACCATAATCCCCAACTTAGACCTCCAACTGCAACCTACATTCATTGTTATCAGCACAGAGACTGCTTTAGAGGAGAAAAAGGAGTGAAATGTCAGTTCTCAGAGTGAGAGCACGTCGCTTGTCCTTTGCTTTTATTCCAGCCTAGAGACTTCTCCCCAGCCAAGCGCTGCCACTGAAGAAAGCACACAAACATTTGCTCCCAGGCTGAGCCACGTCGTGCCAAGCCGCGGCCCCCAGCCAGCACTGACACAATCTCTATGTTCAAGAGCACAAATGAGAGAGGCAGCTCAATGAGAGGGGACTCATTTGCTGGCATTAATATTCAGCCTTTCTGCAGCATGGGAAGCATCAATTGTTCAGTGTGAAATAAATCATGTGTCTTTCCTGGGGGGATTTTAATGAGACCTCCCCCCTCTTCTCCTGACACTCTCAGACTGGGGGTAAAAGGGGTGGAAAAAAAAGGCAAAACAACATTCCAGCATCTCCCCATCAACCCTGCATGGTAATGGCCCAATCAGGGTAATTAGGATGTCTCCTGTGTGCTCAGGGAGGCTTTACCCAGCAAATTCAGCCTGCTGTTCATTATGTTGCTGCAGCACAGCTAATTCCTCCTGGGTTTAGAGGTAAGGGGAACAGACCACAACAGCTTTGTATGCAGCTGGGAAAAGGGCTATGCTGAGCACAGGTTTTGGCTTTACCTCTAGTCCTACTAGATTTCCTGGTATGCTGAAGGCTACAGGATGGAAGAGGCTGCTGGTTTGGGTTCTTAGAAGAACCAGCATAAGGACCCATATGCCCTGGAGACCCCTCTCTCTATCTTCCAAATCCTTTGGAGCAGAGTGGCAGCTCCTCTTCCTGTGCCAGCCAGAACACATGTTAGAGCAGAGAAACATGTGTGCAGAAAACAGACCCCTTCCACAGACACACAGGGCAGACCTTTGGGGCAGGAAAGCTCACAGTGTGGCAAGGGACACAAATGGGAGCCTTTCCCAAGGCTGCTGGAAGTTGGATGGACACTTCATCTCCCTTGCCATTCTACACTATGTCCCATAGAGCCACCATCCCCTAGGTGTGCCTCCACATTCAGGCTCGCAGACACTATTGAGCCCCTTTGCCACCAGGTTTTAGGAGCTTCAACTGCAATCCCATCACCCAGAGATGCTCTAGAAGCATCTGCATCTCACCTCCCAGCTACTGGCTAACACAAGCCACTCACAGCTCACATCACTGGCCTAATTTATCACCATCCCTGTCCACGTGGCATCATGTCCAAGCACAGGCTTGTTAGGGATGGATTAAAGCTCCGTGGTGGATATCCTGCTATGTTCTCATCTCCAGATTTGGCTAAAGCATGTAGCAGAAATGCTGGTGTGCAAATGTGAGATGAGAGAGGATACCACTGTGGTCTCAGTCCAGGCTGCACTGAGCTAGCCACATAGCTGCACATTGAGACTTGGCTCAGTTTACAGCAGTGACTGCTTAATGCTTTACAAGCCTTTCCAGACAGGCCTGGCAGGTAGGCTCAGTCCCTCATTTTGTGGCTGTCTGCCCTTTTCCTTCTTGATGCCTTTGTTTCCTCGAGCCTGGAGAAGTTTCTTTAGCAGCAATAATTGCCAGCTCACATTTGTGAAACTTCATATGACTTAGTGGCTTTGCTTGGAGAGGAAGGCTTGAAAGAGCAGATGGGGGAAGGTTATAAAGCAAGATCTTAATGCAGAAGGTGTAATGGACACTGCTGCTACAGGGGAGAAGAAGCAGGGCAGCTGTGGACCAGACACCAAGCGCTCTCCTGTGCTTCTGTATCATATCACTTCTGCACATCCAGAGTCTGACTCACTCCTAGAACAACAGTAAACCAGGGAACCTGCCTTGAATGGTCAAATGTGGGACCAAATGGACTTTCTGAAGGGGTGCAAGTACCACCCAGGCTCAGCACCTATGTTCAGACTTGTATTTCATCCCTTCCAAAATGGGATGGCACCCCAAACATTACGCAGAGGTTAACACTCATCAGGCAAGCGCAGGCACCGGATAGTCCACGATCACACAAGGAGACAGGCCAGTTGCACAGGCAGCCTCAAACCCCTTCACTGCTCAGCCACAGGAGGAAATCCAGAGCCTGCTCTGGCTGAAATCCAGAGTCTGCCTCCACCAAAATTAATGACATGGGATTAGAGGAAAGCCAAGCAAAACAAGGCCTGAGTCATGCCAAAAGCTTCTTCTGTGGCTGCCCAAGAGTAGGTTTTGACATCTCAGGGCTCTGATTTCACCGCCAAAATAAGCTGCCAAGAAGGAAAGCTGACATGTTGCTGTCCTCTAGTTCCTTGAGTCTAATAATGTGAAATGCTTTACAAGTATTAATGACCCAAAGCTCAGATGATGGCTGGAGATAGGAGAATAATAATGATGATGATTTTATTCTTGGAAAGCGTAAGCTGTCATCTCGGATAAAATCTCCGGCACCACTGAGAAAAGCAACTGCTTATCTTGATTCTGTCCTTTAGTACAGGAAAGAAAAGCAGAAAAATAAAGAGTAGTGGGTGATTCAAGAAAAGTCAGAGTTACCAGAAACACTTGTCTGCAGCATTATAAGTGACAGATAAAAGCTACAGACCCTGCCAGCACCAGGAACCAGGCACATCAAGCTGAGCCTTGATGTACTGGAGACAGGACATAACCCCTGAACATAACCCAGGACATTTCTTTCATCTCCCCAAATCACCTCATTGTACTAATTCTTTCCAAATGTGCTTATTCCAAGAGCTGAAAAGATCTCAAATACATCCCATGGGCTTGACCATGAGTGACAACACTGCTTCAGATGAGCATGAGGTTGGCTAAGTGACATTCAGCCAACTTAGAGAATTACTACCAGAAAACAAGCTTCTGCAACCAGTAACAAGCTGTGTGATACATCAGTTCTGTCAGGAGTGTTTTTCAGGAGTGTTTGATCTTTGCTTTAAAGAGGAGCCATCAATACTAATGAACTGCAATTGTGACAGCTCAGTGTAGAAGCCCAGATTTTAAATTCTATATCTGACTGTTCATGTTGTAAAGGGACTCCAATGATGCTGCAGAGGCACCAGCTCTTCACAGCGATTCTTCAACCCTTTTGCTACTGTGTTAGATGTTACAAGTGCGTGGAAGGCCTCAAAGACCACACAGGCAGTTCAGAAAGTTACATCTAAGCTGCAATTCCTATTTTGGAACATATTTTCCATGAAAACCTCTGCAGAAACGAATTTATCTGCACACACACACACAAGAACAGCCATCTCTGGAGAGAAAGCAGCAGGGCACAGTCCAGCTACTGCAAGCTCTGGAGAAGTGGTATTTATATCAATAGAAATAGATTCAGTTGAAGCTCCTGTGGAGGGGATCAGTCATACCAGGATACCTCACCAGCACTGAGTCACAAGCAGAAACCCCATATCGTGTTTCTCCCCTTGCAAGAAGCTGTTGGGTGATGTCCATCAATTCATTTGCAAAGGAAGCTTTGAAGATGTGTCTCATTGTGACAGAAGCAAGATCCCACATCTCAGCCAGGGAAAAGCTGCTATCTCACCTTCCCATCAACTAGAAAGAGGTAACCTCTGAGGATACCAAGTTTTAAGCAAATTCCACAGTTCCTTTTCTCTGCTCCTTCCTCACCTTGATGATGAGTTAGACAAGGGCAGTACCATCCCAACTGGGCAGAGGGAGGAATCTGGGGATGGCACTGGTGGTGCCAAAGGGACAAGAGCTGTCTCCTACACAACAGGAGGGCACCAGGAAACAAAACTCAGCTTATTGGTAGTCTTTCAGTCAAAAAAGCCTTACTCCTGAAAAGGCAAAGCTGGTTCATTCCAGGGTAAAGGAAGCTTTGAGGAATATGGAGTATAAAGTGCAATAGGAAGACTACAGGTATTTCAGAAGATATATTCCTTTTAACCAAAGGAATGATGAAGAAAGACAGGGGAAAAAGCTAAAAGGCTTTTTTGACCAATGGCTAAACCAGGTTTGGCCTTTACCAAATCCAAATGGGAACTTTCAGATGCTCTTATTAACTCCCAGAAGAAAAATTGCTGTCTGAAAGCAGGAGCCACTCAGTGACCTGCGAGACATCTGCCTGCACTTGGACAGTGTCACACTTAACAAGGACACAGCTGGCAGTGGTGGCTCTGCAAGTGGCTTCTATTACCCCATCCCACTGCTCCACAGCACATCTGACATTTGTGTGTCCATGGCTGCAGTTCAGGGTGCATTAGTGGGAACAGCAACCATCTCAAGGGGAAAAGCTATTAGCCTTACTTGAGTTGTAGCTGGTTGGGAATAGAGGGAGTGGGAACGAGTATATATGCTATACTGCTTTTGAAGCTTGCAAAAGTGCCATAGGTGGTGCTTTCTGCAGCACCATCCAGCCCATGTTATCAGCATTAACAATTCCATGCCTATAATTTGCAGAGGGGCTGGAATTAATTGATCCCCTTTCTATAGTTGGAGAAACTGGTGCTTATGTTGGGTCTGACATATTCCAGTAAAACACATCAGAGCCTGGCTGTTCCCCTGTGATTTGCTCACCCTGGAGTAGTCACATCTGGATACATTTCTTTCCCTCCTGACCTGATTTTCCAACATTGGGCTTCAACTTAGATGTTTCCTTTTAGGATCCCAGAAGAGTTTTTCACCAGCCTCCAAGGTCAGGACACCACGATGACAAGTGCATCAACTGGAAAAAGTTGGTCAGTTTTCATCAAATAACTAGAAGCAAAACATCTTTAGTCAACAAGATCCATGACCAAGGGTGATGATACAGGCACTGGGAGGCGACAGAGATGCAAGGAAGGTGTAAGGACTCAGCCAAGAGACCAGTCAGCACCGTTTGTGCCACCTCAGGAGAGGAAATAGTCCAGAGAAACCAGCAGCACCCCTGTGGGGCTTCTTTTAAGTTCTAAAAGGAGCACTGGGCACAGGAGCCAGGCAATTTCAGCACTGAGGGAAGAGTAGCCAAAGGGAAACAATCATCTTGTTTTATGAAGGAAAGAATTTGTGGGTTTGATTCTTTTTCAGTAGTACACCTCAGAGGTCACTTTCTGCTACTTTCTCCTAGGGATGGAAATAAAGAAAACAAGAAATCAAAGTCGATTCCAACTTTTTGAAGCAGACTTTGAAGGTGGAATTATTGAGCTAATTAAAACCAGAGGCAAGTTTTACCAAAGTCTGTTGCAGTCTTATTTGCCTTGTTAGTAGCTCTGTCAGAACAGTTGATTTTGGTTTACAAGACTGCTGCTTATACTACTGCTGTTTAGCTGGCGTAGGGGTTTCAAGATACCCCTTGCTTGCTCAGCTCCCCTCCCTGGGCATGCCCTGGCCCTGCTGTTGCCAGAACACCCCACACAGCAAGCTGAATAAACCTAAAGAGCAAAGCAGCATTCAGTGTCAGCAAGAGGATGTTGGCAACAAACCCATCTAACATAACAGTGAAAGGTCCTTCCTGAGCTTCTGGCCTGTCTGTTTCCATCTTAATTTTCTCCCTGTTAGACAAAGCTAATTTAACAGTTCAGAATGAACCTGGTGCTCAGAGCATCTCTGCTGAGATATCCCTTAAGGTGGGTGATTGAACTGAGCAAAGGCTTGATTTCCAATCCTGGACATAGGAAAGGCTCTTGCCCATGTTCACATCTACCTGAATGCAACTGCTTCGTTGGGCTGAGCCTGAATCCATCCCAGCAGCCTGCTGAGCACATCTGCATCCGAGAAAGGGGTAGCAGCATCCCTGAGCATCCACCACAGGGACCGGCACATGCTTGGCCCCTGCAGCCACGCAGCTTTGTTTCCATAACCATCTTCCAGGGTCAAACAGGGACACTTCTTCAGCAAAAACACTTCCCTTTCTTCTGGGGGTTCATTATTGATGTTACTATGGTTCCCATCTTCAGCTCAGGCCTTTAAAGTCAGGAGCATCACTGTGTGCAAATTGAGGGAATTTTCCAGTCACAAACCCATTGCACAAAGGGGCACTGCCTCTTTTCATACCAATTTCTTATTTATCACATTTGTGCAGAGGGACAAGTTCTCATTGTACGACGCAGCCCCCGAATCCGCAGCACTTAAAGCACAGATACTCAATAGACCTTTTCTAATTTAAAACCTGAATGAATTTCAACTGATTGAATGACTTGCACAGCTTTTTTCCCCTCTCTATTGTACAATGAGTATTAAAAGTCAACCCCCACATTTGATTTGCTGTGAAGTCACAGACTTCAGTCTGTTCTGTTGGGCAGTAACAGAGCCAGAATCAAGTGGATCAATACCTTTTGAATTATTTCTCTGCAGCTCTCCTCCCACATTTATTCCTATAAGAATCTGGGCAAATTTACTTTACTTGGATAAGCTGAAGCCTGAGCTTATTCTTGGAGGTGTGTACGTAAGAACTATCCGTGCTGTTCGTGCATGGTTGAGTCAGGATAACAGCAAGATTAAACATCATGTTTTGTTGTGAGCACAAGTGTGCACACACGGGCCTGCTGCATACAGGATTTAACCAACCAGGAAGGCACACTAAACAGCTACGAATGCAGTGATTATTCAGATAGTCACAGATAGGGCATCCACACAGGGAGGCAGATCTGAACAGCTACAGCACAAGTATAACCCTGCCATTACACTGGATAATTTCCTAACAGACACGCCAGACTCCCCCCCAGCACAACACAGCCTTTGAGCCAAAGATCTATAAGCCAATTTACATGGAAAATTAGGAGGTGCCAGAAGAGCAGAACTAAGCAGGTCTCAAGGATATTAATTCCTGCTCCCTTAGCCTTGAGCTTTCAACATAACACTAATTTAAGATCACTGATGTTAGACTTTCAGCAATACTGTGAAAAGAAGGAATACTCCACTTAATGCTTGAGCTGGGTGAAGATAAACCACCTAAAGAACCAGCCTGCATGTGCAGCTAAAGCATTTCAAGCCCAGCCACACTGAGACACTTACTCCAACAGCAGATAGACAAGGGCTCACCCCAACCCACAGCATCTCTGCATCCCAGACCCCAACTGCCCGCAGCATGGAAGAGGTAACAAACGACACCCAGCTCTGTCACAAAGAGCTCTTCACTTCAAAGGTTACCCAGCACCATCTTCCCACTTTCCTCCTCCTTCCAAGCTCCCTGACCAAGGCTGTGGACATGCAGGGTTGTGATGATTTTGCTCTGGAGTACACCTCCCTCCCTCCAAGCGCTACAAGTTGTTAATGAGTTTGATACAGGGGGGTGTAGAGGACACGCAGCACCCTGCCAGTCTAGTCTGTCATCTAAAAATTCATGATAAATCTGCAGGCAATTTGCTGTAGGCCAACAAAGCAGCAGCCAATTAATTCATGGCTGGGTGCAGTTGCATCAACAGAAAGTGGATAAGAGATACAAACCAGTAGTGCCTGCTATGAGCAAATTAGCTGTCTGTTTAGGCAGAGCAGCACACAGTAATGAGCTGATAGCCATATCAGTGAGTCATTAGAGGGGACACTAGAGCTCCTATTCCATGCCGTTACCAAGTTTTAGCTCTTCCCAGCAGCTAGGGCCTCGCACAAAGGCAGGGCAGAAAGGCCATTTCCATCAGGTTGAACAAATACAGCTGCAAGATGCTGAGGTTTGGTCATGCTGCTTCTCACAGAGCCTCCAGCCCACAGCTGAAGTGTTCCCCTGTCTGGCTCTGCATCCCCTATTAGGATCCTCCCTGCATCTATACAGCAAAACAAGGACTTGTCTTTATCAACTCTGGGAGGCAGCTCAGCCCAGCAACAAATCATAGAATCATACAGGTTGCAAAAGACCTTTAAGATCATCAAGTCCAGCCACTTCTCCAGGACTGCCAAGACCACCGCTAAACCATGTCACCAAGAGCTTCATTCACACTGTGGACACTTCTGAGTCCAAGTGCCTCCTGCCCTGCCCATCAGCACACAACAGCCTCTGCACATTTGTTGGTTTGAATACAGACACCTGGGGTTTGGCTTTTTCCTCCTCCTTTCCCCAAGCAGCAAAGGTTGGCAGCCCAGAGGGTCATCGTGTGTTACTCTGTGCCTGACACAGCAACTCCTGCACCTTCATTTCTGCGCTTTTGGCCATGATTGGAATATAAATACCTGACTTGCTCCAGTTCATGCCTGCAGTGGTGCAGCCCCCAAGAACTCAGGAACATCAGACAGACTTGATGCCTTCTATAACCCAATAACATGGGCAGCATCCTTCCTCTGCCAAAGCTCTCCCCCACAGCACAGGAAACCAGCCTTTTGGGAGCTACAAGGATAGATGACAGCAATTTCTCTGTGAGATGTGCTCCTAAGGTCTCTCCCACCAACCTGGCACCCTATAACCACTCATTTTGGATTCTTATCCACACCTATGGTGCTTGGTGTGACAGGATTTTAACCCCTGCCATTACAAAGTCAGCACCAGTGGAGTACATGCTGGGTGTGACAAATATCTCCCTGGAATCACATATAATTTCCTCCACCTCAAGAGGGAAGCTGCCTCTGAAGGAAAAGGGCAACAATAATTAAAATCAAACCAGACAGCCAGACCAGGGCTATGACCACATTGCTTCATGTGCTGCTGCTGCTGCAGGCAGTCCTGCTCCTCGTGCCTTCACACTGAATTCACACCCTCCCTTGTTAATAAGGTCTTCTGACACAGGCTATGAAACTACATTAGATTCCAAACCAAGGCTGAGAGTACCACATCGGAGGTGCTCCTCTTCCTCCTGGGAGCCTGAATACCTTCCAACTCAAAGAGCACCGGTGAGGGGAGAGTGTAATATTTCCCCATTAGCATTCCCCTGCTTCTCCTCAGAAGAAACACCAAGCAACTGCTCCAGAAACTCATGTCTCTTATGAGTTAAAGTGGTGGAGGAGAAGCAACCAGGCAGCATCGCTGCAGAGGAGCAAAACAGCCCCAGCCGCCACTTTTTCAAAACCACCCCCACCAGCCACTTCACCCTTCCAGGTGAAATGGAGACCCTGCCCAGCAGTTGCTGCAGGTCCTCATCCAAGTTAACCCTACAAGAAGGACTCTGGCCTCTTTGTAGACATCCACCCCCCTGGTCCCCAGCCTGCCAAACCAGCTGCTCCTGTCACAAGGTGCTTTCCCCTCCCAAATCTCTACTTTAATCTGCAGCTTTTCCAAGAGATTTAAATTAGTTTAAAGCCAAAATTAAAACTCAACCTTTCATGTTCTTTATCCTCAAAGAGCTGCAGAACCAGAAAATCCTTCACATCCGAGCTGGACCAGGTCATCTTACATTAAAGATGGGGCAACCAAGCTGCATTTGGCTAACAGGTAAGGATTAATCAGCACACTCTGAACCCAGCCCAGGCCAGTCCCTTGTTTGCTGAGCAGCCACATGAGAAGAAAGCTGGAGATCTCTCACCGAGCACCTGCTGAGGCCTTTGTAGAAGGACACCCTTAACCTCATGTGATTTAAGGTTCGGAGCTCAAGGTCAGTCCTTGCTCCAGCCGGGGGGCAACACTTCCCTCCAGCCCAAGGACCTGTGACTCAGCTCTGAATCACCAACCAACCTCTTCATCTCACCCCCAGCACCAAACCGCGCACAGGAACAATTAAAGAGAGGTATTGTCATGCTGAGCAGCTTGCAGGGCTCCTGCAGTTCCGACAGCTCCTCCAGTCACCGTCTGGGTTGCAGGGGCAGAGGCATTTCTCAAAGAAGAGCCGGCAACGGAGCTTTTCTGGCCGATTTAGCGGCGGGTCCGTTGCCACGCTGCCTCTAACCAGGAGCGCCGAGACAAAGCCCCAGCGATGAATGACACCCAGCAGCGAGGCTCGGGAAGAGTTTGAGCCTCTGAGTTGTCAGAGCGATGCACAACTTGAGATGCAGCCGAGGTCAGGTCCAGAAAGGGGCTGTGAGCCGAGTGACGCTGCTCACAGGAGCTCGGTTTATTCACTTAGGTCAAGCTGGAGAATTAATGTGGCAAAAAAGTAGAATCAAGAGGCTTTGGACAAGGAAGAGTGAGCAGTGCTTTTCCCGGCAGCTCAGCAGGCTGCAGACACTCCTCTGGAGGGGACCACATGAAGCGGTGGGTCCCCTGCATGAGCACACCACCAAGAGTGATGCAGGACAGGTTTGTGGCGGTCTTTTCAGCACTGCAGTAGAAAAATCCTCCCCAAACTGGAAGGCAAAGTTCTCCAGTTTCCCAAGAATGCTGGGGATGAAGGCAATGGAAGAGAGGCAGCAGAGTCCTGACATCACTGAGTAGCAGTATCCTGTGTCCTATAGTAAGCTTCATCCTACAGAAGTAACAGCACTACTTCACTTGGATGAGATGGAAGTAAAAGGGCTCATCCCAAACAGAACCAAAGCAAAGAGTAAGCTCACTTGTGCTAGAATGAATTCACTATATTGCCCTCCAGGAAGCGATGCTAACTAACCCCCATCAGTCACTCATTGAGCAATTTCAGCTCTGTAGGTTGTTCAAGAGCAGTGTTGTGAACAGATGCCATTTGAAATGGAGTGCTTTAGTTCTTTTTGCTAAATGCAAGATATCACTCGGTTTGCAGGACAAATCCGTTTGTATTTCAAAAGACAGACAAGTAGTTTCCAGTTCCTCTCACAACATTTTCTAACAGTTAATGTAGTTGGTGACTGTTCAAGATGGAAGACCCTTATATGAGACAATGAAAAGATGTTCAAGTATCTGCTTATCTTTGAGTAGAGACACTTAAGAAAACAAAATCCACTTCCAGAGCACCTCAGATACTTGAGCAGCTCAACATCTCCATGAATTGGGAAACTTACATTTTAAGGATCATGTAGAAGGCTGCAATAGCTAAATACCTTGGTCACATTCGTCCTGTGAGGACTTATTCTATCCCACTTTTGTGGGAAGAAAAAGATCAGCCTCCACTCACAGCAAGTTCCCCAAACCTTCTTCCACCACCCATGCTGGCAGCCTGGCTCAGGCTCTGCAGGAAGTCCCTTGTCCCCAGGTTGTCACAATCCCACCACAGACCAGGAGCTTGGGCTCACACCCGTCACTGCAGCTCTCCTGGTTCAGGACAGCCCCATTCCCTATGGATGCATGCTTTGCTCCAGCCAGCTGTGGTGGGAAGCTGGGTGAGCTCCAGTGTCTGTTATCTGGAATTAAAACTGATCATCCTTACAGGCAGAGCTTATCATTTCCCAGCATAAGACAAGCTTAAGAGAAGGGACCAGCTTGGAATAAGGCAGGAGACTGGGAGAGATGCTCCCAGAAGTCCAAGAAGCCAAGGGTCCCACGTTGTGCCACTGCTCTCAGGTTTGGACCCTGACCTTTGCCGAGCTGCCAGAGCTCCCTGTGACACACAGCCAGGAACAGGGTCGATGTCCTGGCAGGCAAGTTTGCAATGGCACAGACCCACATCCCAGCACCCTCCTGAGCACAGGCTGAAGGAGACATCACAGAGCTGGCCATGCTGCATTGTCAGGAGCCACACAGGAACACTGCAGTTAAAATAGACCAACAAACCTCTGTGCTCTAATCATGGTTACTGGAAGCCAGAGGAGCACAGAGGCACATCATTAGAACAGATCCAGCTGCCCTGGAAAATACATCTGATCCCCTTTGAGAGGGAGGCACAGGGTGAGAGTGTGATACAAAAGGAAGAGGGATGGATTCCCTCCTATTGTCCCTGCTCAGTGCCAAGGCTTCGACTCTGTTATAGGAGAACTCCACCTCATCTGCACACAGGCAAATCTCAGAGAACAAATGATTTAAATAGAGCAGCTTTGATTTCCAAAGAGGATGAATTTCCTATTTCTTCTTGGGATTGCAATTTTCTCCCCATGCTGCAGAGGATATGAACAAACGAGCAGGGAATGAAAGGGATTAATGAATGAATGAGTGGGACCTGGCCTCCCAGCTGCAGGAGGAAGGGGGGAAGCCAGCCACAATGCCAGAGACTGCCAGAGCAAGATAACCCACCCCTATGGCTAGTGTTTAGCATTACAGACACCAATGGCTCCCAGGATCCCTCCCCGTTCAAATGGAGATGAATTAATAAACATCTCTGAAAGGATTCACTTAAAGGGAAAAATCAAACAAAGAGAAAGGTAGGAAGGGTTTAAGGTTTAGACCAACCGCATATTGCATAGAGACGGCTGGCTTTGAACAAATGCTGTACTTCCAAGTGCTGACACCACTCAGTTTCCCCACACATTTTGTTCTCCTTGGAAGATGGGGCCAGATGATGCTGGTGTCCTCCCAAAGCCTTTAAAACTGCAGAGAACCAAGATGGCATTTGGTATTTACACCAAGCATTGCTCTTTCAAGACCTATTGACTCTCCTGATGTAGCTCTGTGGAAGCTGCAAAACTAGGAAAAGTTAAATCTTCTTTCCCCCCCTTATTCTCAAACTGTTTGAAGTCAAGACCAACATCAGGGGATTAGAAGCAAGGTTTGTGATTATGATTAGTTTTCAGCCTGGTCTGCTTCACATGGCAGTTGGTTTCCCGTACTGATGCCCCTATAAACTGCACCAATGCACCCTTTGCTCTTGATCTTTGCTTTGGCTCCCCAGTGCTTGGGAATGATGGGACACATGAAAGCCACATTAAAGCCACCATGTTTTGTTTGGGATTCGAGAAGCAAGCAACCCTCTAAATCTAAAGAGTTAATAGTTACCCGTCATTCTATTGTAATGCATGGTTTAATTTAAAAGCAAAGCTTAATTTGCAGATTAATTACTATACTCCCTGAGTGGATGAGCTTGCAATAAATCACATGGGTGTGAAATTGCACAGCAATTACCTGATGGCACATAAAGCATGTAAATGTTAGTAAACAAGTGACACCTAATGGAGGCTGATGTTGGGAACTGCAGGCTACAGCCAGCAGAAGTCATGGTGCAAAGTAGGTCAGGGGAGTAGGCGGCAAAGAGAACAGAGATCAAGGTGTTGAGCACCATTCAAATCAGCCTTCAAGAGCAACATGCGAAACTAATGAGGGACTTGCAGAAACCAGCAAGTTATAATGGAAGTTGCTGGAATTTCTCATAGTGCTGGGAGAGCAGATTTGAGAGGTGAGCCACTGGTCAGCCCCAGCCTCACTAGCTGAGTGAGGAGCAACATGGACAGATCTCAAGGGGATTAACCTTCAACTGATAGTTGCAGCAGATGACAGCTCTCTGGTGTCACAAGCCCAGGTTCCATATCTCACCATGGACAGACCAGTCCTGCAAAGCTATTCTCTTACAACAGCTATTCATTTACAGCATGCTAGGTGATGTTAAGGTCCTTTCCAGCCCTAACTATTCTATGATTCTATGCTTTGGGATGCAGATCTCTGATCTGAATGGCTTCATAATAGCAGGCCCAAGTGTGTTATTATTTCCTCTAAGTCAGGATGAGCTGGAAACAAGGCAAGTTTAGAAGTAGAGGGGCTTAAGCTTTGGAGAGCAGTCTGGCACCCTCAGGACCCACTTATGGGATATCTGGGTGATGTATCCCCCTCCACAAGCACCAGCACTGTCACCCCACAACACACTGCCTTGGCAGCCCTAGCACTTGTTGCCAGCACAGGACCAGTGCTGCTGGGTCAGGCAGTCCAGGGGCAGAGGAAAAGCCTCTCATCCCCCTGGAGGTGATCCCAAAATGGACAAGTGGCATTGCTGAGTAAAGGTGGCACAGTGCTGCAGAGCTGGAGATAACAGAGCACCTCAGTCCGTCACTGCTAACAACACTTGCAGCCTCCTAGGCGAGATTCAGTTTGCCAGAGGGGCTGGGATTTATTACCATGATCAAAGCACTAGGAACAAATGTTGGATGGAAGCTGTGAATGCTGCAGCTTTATACACACTCATCCAGGGCTTGAATAAAGAGGAGTAGCCAAACCAGGCTGCAATCTGTATCCAGGGCCAGAACATTGATTAGAGCCAGCAGGAGGTGTGGAGCCTTCTCTAATTCAACATTGGCTCTTTCACTGCAGGCTGCCCACAGGGTTGCTCAGCAACACATGGGCTGATTCTACCAATTTATCCAGGGTGAGCCCTTGGAATCCCAGGGGGAGATGCTCTTACCTGGCATTGTGTGTGAGTTGTATTTGCACAGCCAGGATGAGCTGCTGCAGAAAACCAGGGGTCCCCAGCACTCCAAGGTAAGGAGGGCATCATTCACAGGGGTGTATTGCTCGGGTGGGTGGGTGTTGGGGGGGAGGGGGGGATTGGAAGTGCTGTGTGTGAGACATGGACTTGATCCACAAAGTGAGCAGTTCCATATCTCAGCAAGGAGACCCAGCCTGTGAAGAGACAAAGCTAGAGGCTGAAGTGAAAGACAGTCCCCAGGGGAAAATGGGACAATGGAAGAGTAGGAAAGGACATAAGGGACAAGCCAAACAGGAAATTCCAGAAACACCTCCAGACAGTCCTTAGGGAGGATGTTATTATATTGGGGGCAGGAGGGGGAATCCTGCACCCGGGATAAGGCAAAAATGATGAACTATTGTATATTTGAATGGACCAAGGAATCCATAAGACTAGAGAAATTATACTGCCCTAAATTCGGGTCGTATGAAGGCTGGATATGCCAAGTGTTAAATTTATATGTAAATTCCAAGGAACTGTTTAGTCAGGAATAAAGTGAATATGCAGCATGCTGGAAAGGGAAATAGGGATCTTTAAAGTAGGGGTGCGGGAGGACAAGGAAAAGGAGAAAGAACCAGCCTGGGACCCCTCAAATGTCTACCTCCCCCATATAAATCCTGAGGAGGTGGGAGGACAAGTAAAACCCCAGGCTCCTGCTAGAAAGGAAAGTCGGATGAGGAGATGGCAAGAGGATGTAACAGAGCTCACCGGGTTGCATCTCTTATGAGAGGTCCCGATGCCTGGGGCTCAGAATGGGGTGGGATTCCTAAATGTGCCATTAACAAGTACTGAAGTCAGGAATTTTAAATAAGGAAGAAACTATTAGAAGATCCCCTAGGTCTGTCTGAACAGTCAGATCAATTTCTAGGTCCAAATGTGTGTATCTGGGAAGAGATGCAACCCATTCTAGGAACACTGTTCTCCTCTGAGGAGAGACAAATGGTTTGAGTGGCAGGAATGAGAATACGGGAAAGGGAAAAAGTACAAGGAGTAGCAGGCGAAGAAAAATTACCCTTGCAGAGACCTGATTGGAATCAGAATGATCCTGCAGGGAGGAAAAGTATGTCTGATTATTGGACATTGATTATAAGAGGAATTAAGGAGGCAGCCCCAAGAGGGGCAGATGTTAGTAAAGCTTTTGATAACAAACAAGGAAAGGAGGAATCTCCAACGGACTGGTTGGAAAGACCCCGAAGAAATATTCCACAGTATTCTGGGATTGATCCAGAGGCTGTAGCGGGCCAAGAATTACTGAAAGTAACTTTTGTTACCCATGCCTGGCCAGGTACCAGGGAGAAATTAGAAAAAATAGAAGATTGGCATGAAAAAGGAATAAATGAATTGTTGAGAGAGGCCCAGAAGGTGTATGTGAGGTGTGAAGAGGAAAAACAAAAGGCCAAGACAAAAAAACCTTATGGTTGCAACAGTACAGGATATAGCAAAACTTAGAGGCAAAGCATCTTGGGGTCCTGGGCAGGGGATGGAATCCTTTGGACCAAAAGGAAGCAGTCCTTCACCCTTAAGACGATCCAGGTGGACAAGAGCAGAAGTCCCAGGCAATGGGAAATGCTATTACTGTGGGCAGAATGGACATTTCAAGAGAGAATGTCCAAAGAGGGAAAGATTTATGGGTTTTTTAAATAGATCAACAGACTTTAAAAAGAACTTTAACCAAATTACCAATAGAAACTTGAATGCCGTGGACAAAGTGTTTACCCCTAGCATTATTAAGAATTAGGGTAGCACCGAGAAAAGACTTAGGAATTTCCCCATATGAGATGGTATTTGGACTCCCCTATATGGGTAATTGGGAGAGAGTCCTGGCTCTGGAATTAGGAATATCTTATATAAGGTATACCTTAACTATTGCAAAAATGTTAGAACAACTCGGAGAAAAAGGAAGACTTCCACGAACCACTCCCCTGGATTTTAAGACACACAATCTCCAGGCAGGAGGTTGGATACTAGTAAAGACCTGGAGGGAGGATACCTTAAAACCTACTTGGGAAGGACCCTTCCAGGTACTATCAACCACCGAAACAGCAGTTCGGACAAAAGAAAAAGATAGCAAATGAAAACCTTTTCAGAAGGGGGAGTTTGTAGGAAATTCAGCATTTCTGATTGTTGTTTAAAAATTGATGATAATGGGGAGGAAGGATGAGAGATTGCTACAGATATTCCAAAAATAGCACACGTACCAGTCCAAAGATGGAAATCCATGATAGACGCTGGTTGGTGGGGTGAGTTACTTGGTGGAAGAAATTAGGACTCATATTATTGTGTGCTTTAGCAGGTCTTTTATTTCTACCCTGTTCAATACCCTGTTTTATAAGATTATTCCACAGTGTAATTCAAGGAATGCAATTAACAACAATGCCGACATCCAGGGCTCAAAAGATCATGATTCTACCAAAACCTAAGAGAAAGGAAAATCTTGAAAAAGCAAATAAAATCCTCAAAAGATTGAAAAAATCCTATTAAATAATAAAAAAAAAAATATGACACTTCAGCAAAATTAGCAAGTAAAAAGAAAAAGGGTGGAATTGTAATAAATAACTAACTGAATGGGGAACTTTTGCTTCAGCTACCACATTTGTTTAATGCTCATAATTTTGGCAATATTAATGTGCGTTAGGTTACAATGTTTTATGCGGATATATAAGCAAACCAGCAGCCTAGCTTTGGGAAGTAGTCTGTGGTGATCTAGTCTAACTTATCTTGAGTCTAAGATAGGCATAACACTTGCTAAAGCAACAGAAGAAAGCTGTTGATATGGCCAGTTTCAACTGGTCTTGCAGTTACAGAAGCAACTAACTGTGCCAAAGGCAATGAGAGCATCGTGAGGAAGACTTCTTATTTCATCTCATTAACCCCTGCCCAGGACCATCCAGAGAGCAATGCGCAAGCACCAAAGTGAAGAGACTTAGGATAATGAGTTCCTGGAACTAATTGTGATACATGTTGCCTACCCTCGGTAAAAACTATGAATACATAACAATATGAGAGATAAAAATGAGCCTTTTGGAAAACCAGAGTCGAGCCACAGCTCCCAGTGTTGTAAATAAAATATCCTTTGCTCCACAGACTTTGTCCCTGGCTAAAATTGATGAAGTGAGCTTGTTTCTCACATTAGCGATAAAAAGAGAGGAGCTTTCCGTGCTCAAAACCAAAGTCAGTGCAAGTGTCTGTAGCACTTATCAACACCAAGTTGTAGAGCTGGAGCTACAGGCCCATCACCCTGGGGGTCACAGGGACTGCGCATGGCTCAAGCCCAGCTCTCCATCCTGCTGCGGGGAGTTTCAGACTCACCTTGTAGCAATGGAACCTTTGCATCTGTCCAAGCTCCCTTGTTCTTTAACACTACCTGCAGTGGACACGTATGCTTTGGTTTCCAGCTGTATGTGGGTTTTGACATGTAGGATTGAGATGGTCAGTCACACATCTTATTCCATGCAACAGCAAAGGTCCAGCTCTGTTACGCTAGTACCCAGCAACATTTGGTGCTGGTCCCAGTAATGCAATCCTGCCCCTGGGTCCCCAGCACCTCTCAGAGTTGTTTCCATTTACTCCTAGGAAATATTTACCCTTTGGGCTGACACACCCAGTTTATTTATTTGCCAGTTTCCCCACAGAAAGCAAATGCATCTTCGGTGTCCCTACAAAGCAAGGGCACCTCTGGAAGGTCTGCGTCCTCATTAGCCTCCATTCACAGCAGAAGGCAGAGGTTTCACTGAGAAAGGGCAGTCATTCCCCAAGCCAGACAGCAGCTAACAAAGGAAATCACTCAAAGTCACCTCCCAACACATACAACTTAATTAAACAAGGATTCTTCCTCAAGGGCACCATCAGATTTCTGGAGCCATGGGAGAGCTGAGAGAAGAATGGAGCTATGTGCAGCCCCAGGGCTGTGTTAGCAGCCCGCATTTCCAGTGCCACAGAAAACCACTCCATTTTCTTGCAAATAGAGCTCACCAAGAACAATGCTGCCCTGAAGGTTTCCCATCGCTATATACAGGGCTCAGACGTGGTATCCCTCCAGCATTAAGTACAGGGGGAGCAGCATTTTATGTGGACATTTCTGTATCCTCCTATATCCTCCTTGGAAGGCCCATTGTCTCCTGGCAGCTTGCAACAGGAGATCTGCTCAATCCACACACTTTTCACCTCCAGTTCATAAAAGAGAAAGCAAAACCTTATTTTCTCAGGTGTTCTAAGCCCGATGCTCCATTCCTTTCCACACCTCCACACAGATCCACTGGCAGCTTCTCCAGCTATGTTATTTACACGGAATTATGCCAGCAGCAGGGATGTTCCTGTTCTGTAGCCATGCTTTGGAAATGGATGCAAAGTTACTTAATACCAAATTCTAACTTCCTTCAGATCTGTCAGTAGAGCTCCCTTGCCTTCAGCACAGCTGAAATGCCCAGTGCAACTGAAAGATGTAGCACACAGCTCTAGAGTTATTAGCAGTGCATGAACAATCTGGATAAAATGCCCTTTTAATACCAAATGCAGTGATGAAAGTGCAAGAACAAAGACAGTAGAAGTAGTTTTTCTGCCCAGCTTTCTGCTTCCAACAGGCTCAGCACTAGGAAAGAGCATGTTTGCTGCTGGCTCATCCAACACGCTCTGGACACCAGTTTGTGGATGTTGAGGCTAAGGCAGGACCATCAGTCCATGTAACCACAGAGCTGCCTTGTCACAGCCAGTACAAAGAGGTTGGCCAGATATACAGGGGTGACCTGAGCCCCTGAACTTGGGCTCTGCAGCCCAACGGTGCTGACAAGGGAGCTCATTCCCCATGTCCTCAGGGTGGGAAACACCTCCTCATCCCATCTGACCACTCTAACGACTAGCGTTTTGTCAGCCAAATGAGGCACTTGGTTTAGTCAAGATGCAAGACAAGTCTGGCCAATTCATGCCATCCCATCAGGAGACAAAAATCCCCGCTTAGGGTGGAAGTCATTAGCAGCCTGCACAGTATTTCTCGCTTCAATTGGTCTGATTTTATCCTTCAGACACAGGCCCTCATTGTGCCTTTTTTTTGGGTAAGATGAAAGTGCTTTTTGTTATCTGGGAAAGTTCTTACAGTGTAATTAAGTCACCCAGTCCTTTTGATAAGGACTAAGCAGATGGAGTTCTCACATCCCCTCCCTCCTAGATATTTCCTTCTACATGTTTTCCAAGCTTTCAATATCCTTTATCCTTTAAAAAAGCCTGATACCAAAGCTGTACAGGCAATGCTAGCGTCTCTGGCCTTGCCACTACCCAAAGAGGGAAGAGATCCCCTCCCTGGCCCTTTCCTCCCACCCTGTAACCATTGCTCCTTCCCACCCAGCAGCAAGAGGCAGGGAGACAATCCTTCTCCATCCTCCATCCCCTTGGAGGCTCCTCTATTTCACCCATTTGATAGCAGTGCTGCACACTGGTAATATCAGCCTGTTGCAGGCATCCTGTTACAGCACTGCACGCTCATAACAGAAGGGTTTCTGCATCCAGGGTTACCTGTAGATGTGTAGGTATAACCAGAGGCTTAACCTCGCCTGTTCCCACCCCAGACCCTGCCAGGCTGACGGGGTTATTGCTAACCCACACTGCTTCCAACTAAACTCCCTCCCTCATAATGCTGTCCCCTGTTTGCAGGGCAATTTGCTCCAAGCATTTCAGAGCCAGCTCAGGAAGAAGCATAAATTCAACCTTATTTAGGAACTCGTCAAGGAAAAACAAAGTAGTCTCTTTAGATGCATTAAGATAGTTACACCTAGCTCAAGGTGACACTGTGCAACTCCAGCAGAGGCTGGAACAGCTTCTTGCTTAAATCTACCCACCCCTACAGCTATCGGCAGGTCTCTGCAAGAGCAGGAATTCCCAAAAGAAAGAAAACAAGGCTTTCAGAAGAAACACTTCCACTCACTTCAAGGGCATTGCCCTCACTTGGCCAAGTATCTCATTCAGAGCACTAGGTACGAAGATGACATCCCAGCCTGTCCTCCACACTCAGCCTAAGCACCCCTTTCTGCTTTTAAAGCCTCATAGATGCCCAGGGAAAGATCCATACTACCAGTCCCAAGTGCTCCCAGCTGAAACATGTGGAATAAAAGCATTAATTTAACTGCATACTAATGTGAACTACTCCAAAGCCACATCTGAGGCACAGCACAACCCAGGTGTCTGGAAACGTGCAGTAGGGGCATAGCCCTTACACTGAGTTGTGCTTCCCAATGCGCAGCAGCACACAAGCAAGTGAGCAGCTGGCATAGGAGCCAAGAAACCACTCCAGGATCAAAGGCGGCTGCAGAGAGCCTATTTCCACCCTATAACCTCTATTCCCCATCTTGCATACACACTGAACTCTTCACTCTGATTAAAGACAAACATACAGTCACCTTCTCCTCTTGTAGGGCATCTTACAGCTACACCTTTCATGCTGATGTCCACTTCTGGTGCTCAAGGGAAGCTGAAGCACCTCTTGTAAGAGGTTTGGTGGGCTGCAACACCCACTGGGGAACAAGCCTGCTCTGGTAGTAATAAGTAAGAGGCACCTGCCAGCTGCTGTTATAAAGCTCAGTGCCATCAAGATGACCAATAGCAGCAGATACTAGGACATAAAGTCCTCCCCCAAAGCACACAGGTGCTCTCCCAGCTGCCCCATGCCCATGGGAGCAGGCTACCAACCTATTCTCAATGCTTAGCATCAGCTTTATGGGGGAGAGAGGAGGAAAACAGCTTGGTTATTTGGAAAAGCTTTATGGGATAATCCCTGCATATGTGACAGGACTTGCTGCATTCAATATTCACCTGGATGCCCCGGAGCCGCTGCACACACATAGGTGGACTCTGTACCTCCTGCAAGTGCTCCATCTCGTATGTCTGCTCCCAGCATGTTTTTAGGTGAATAAAACCCACCTTTGTTGGGTAAGCTGGAAATTACTCTGTCCTTCAGCGTAAAGCCTTGTTGAAGAGTAAGAAGCAGGTAACTGGCTTTACAAGCTGGACCCAAATCTGTATGTGACTGGCAGAAAGGTAAGAGCCCTTTGGAACTGAGTGTTTTTCCACTTACACAGCCCTTTTAGTGCAGAAATACAGCACTTCCACAAACCTGCCTTTTTAGTCCAAATGGAATCCAATCACACAAAATACACATTTGAGAGAAAGTTCTCAAGTTATAAGATTGAAACGAAAGGGAATTACAGCTGTTAAATGGCCTTGATGTAGGCTCTGAAAGTTGTGCACAGCTGCAAATTCACGAGTCACTGCTTGATTGGGTAATGGCCTTAAGTCAAGGTCGGTCCTGCCCAAAGGTGGCAAAAAGTCAGTCTTTAGCATCTATTTGAGTTTCTCCAAGGGACACGGCTCACTCTGCAGGATGCTGCAAGTAGTGGGACATTTGGGATGAAGATGGGGCATCCCATTAACCCTGTCAGGATCCCAGCTTGGCTCCTGAAGCTGCACATCCAGGAGGAATGGAGCCCAAAGGGAATATTAAGGGAGGTTGCAAGTATCATATTATTGCAGATCTCCTCCCAGCATTCAAAAGATGCTCAGGAATGAGAGCTGAGTACCCAGCAGCAGTGCAGAAACAAGGGCTGGCAGGAAGAGAGGCATGAAAGTAATCAGGAATGCAAAGGGGATGCTATTTGTTTGAAGATGATGTCATGAAACCTTCTCCTCAGAGCAGCATGCGAGCCTTTCCAATCCACCCCACCCCACATGCACTTTGCTAGCTGCCACAGCCCAGTTTTCAAATAGCTCAAAGCATAATCACAACCAACCTTCCTTCCCACTTCTCTCCTCAGTGCCTGCGTCATGCCAGCTGCTGGCTGGATACTTATCCCTTCCCACCCTATCCAGTACCATGTCAGCAATTAGCTTCCCACAAACAAAGATGAAAGAAATATCCTTTTTAGCCTTGCATCTAGAGAACAAATCAACATACTGTTGTGCTGTAATTGAAGTTCTCCCAACCTGTCACCATCACTGTGCTATAGATGGGACTCAGCGTTCACAAAGCTGATTTGTTTGCTGGAGCTGTTAAAACATCCTGATTATTCTAACCCCTTGCTGTAGCACTCAAATTCAAGTGTTTTACTCGGAGTTTATCCAGGCTTAAGAGCCCAGAGGAGCACACATCAGTGCTTCATCGAATCAATGCAAAGACTTTTGGAATGCAGGCAGTGATACAAGAGAAAGTTTAGTGGTCTTGGGGAGGCTGATGGTGCAGGCACTGAGCAGCTTTTCTCCCTTCCTTAGCACCTTAGTCTCTCACTGCTCCCAGCCCCCCTTACAAGAAGCACAGCACAAGTTCTTCATCCCATTTGGTTTAAAGCCCGTGTGTGCCCAGAACAGGCAAGGAACAGCCTGCAGCTTCACAAGGTAATGACACACTGTAGAGCAGATATTTGATCTCCCACTTCCTTGCTTTAAACAGTATTTCCTTCTCCTCTGTCCCCAGCACCAGCCAAAGACACCCGGTCAGTCTGAACAGTCACTCATCTCTGACCCAAAGGCATGTCCCTACCAAGCATCTCCTTTCATGGACAGCTCAACGACAGGCAGCAGGTTTTTGAGTGCTTCTCTTGACGAAAGCCCAGCAAAGATATTTCAAAGTACCTGGTGAGAGCAAACACATTGCAGGAGAACTGTGGAACTCTGGCAAGAAGCCTTGAACCCTAAACAATGAGGATCCCTTAGCCCAAGGCAGGTATCACAGTGTGAATCTTCAATCTGTTCAAGTGAACTGAGCACGATGCCAAAGGAAATTGGGGAAATGAGGAAAGCTTCAGCCATTCTTTCCAGGGGGACATAATAGCATTTTTCCCAGCCTAGCCCAGTGCATAACTGAGGTAGGAAAGACTCTTGACTATTTGAATCAATCTTGCTGGATTTGGTGTGTGGTTCCTTTGCTTTTCACATGCAATTAACAATGTACAAATTCCAGTAAATGATTTCAAATAAATCCTTACAGGATTAACAGACTGCAGCTCTAGGAATTCACTTGGGGCCTTTGCTACCTCACTGTGTACCACAAGGCTTCGTAATGATACCATATCAGTTTTCCTGCTGCAGAGCATAGCCCCCAAAGTAGTATTGTAGTCTATGGATAGTCACACAAAGGCAAATTCTACTACAAAGTTATCAAAACAGAGGAAGGGAAATGAAAGCTCCTCTGTTTCTCAGCCATCAGAAGGCAGCAGTAGATGCCAGTGAACACACACCAATGATGTAGAAGTATTAACCACTTAATGCCCAAAGTCCTGTACTCAAATATAGTGTGTTTGGCTTTTCTCCCTACGAAAAACCTCCTTACACATTCCAAATCCAACCCTGATAGGTGACAACAGAGATTTAGCCCAGAAACCTTCCTCTTTGTGGGACAAAAGCCTCTTTCCATTGCCCTGCCCAAACTCCCAGCTGTAACATGCTGCGTGAATGGTCTCTGGCATCACAAGCGTCCTAAAGCAGCAAGAAAGTGGCCAAAAACTCCTAGGTGAGGCTAGAAAACAGGCTCATGCCACACCTTCAGGCAAGCTGTTACACCTAACATTATCTGCTTTCCATCCAAACCTAGGTGCTTTAGCGTGTATTTAAAGTTTGCCAAGTGCTGTTGAAATTGATTGCCAAACCTCCCCTTCTTATTTTCTGCCCGAGTCACACAGAGCATCTATACAAAACCTCCTGGTACCAGGGTGTGCTCTGTGGGTTGCAGCAAAGTCAAAGTGGATCGGATGCATTACATGTTTCAGACACTCTTCCAAGTGGTGCCATTTGTTGGCAAATAGATAAAGCCTGAGCCCAGAACAGCTGAGGTACAGCTGGCTTCTGCACAGTTACTAATATATTTCCAAACATAAAGCCAGGAACTGCAGGAATTGTTAACACAGGGATTAAAGCAGGGATTAAAGGTGGTACCTGGCAGAGCTGCTTAGCTCAACACAGCACACACGATTCCCCCCCAACTGTGCCTTGGACATAACACGAAACTAGGAAAACAATCCCAAGGACAAAATTGGGATTTTCAGGGCCCTTTCAGCTCTTCCAAAGTGTGAATGTGACACACTAATCCTTTTTTGTTCCATTAGATACATTCACCTTTCAAAAGACCTGCTGTAGCAACGGGTGTTGCGCTGAAATGCTATCGGTGTCCAAGCAGGTAGCCATGGGCTCTGCCTCAGCTCACCTGCAGAAAGAGGGGATTTTCCATCAGATTTAACCTTTGCAGCTCAGATTAATCCCCATGGCTGATTCTTTGCCTGTTGTTTGACTGATTTGTTTGTATTGTTTGGCTGCCATGGAAAAAATGGTGTTGGTCATCGAGAGGCTGTTCACACCTCTGCCAAAATCCCAGTCACAGAATCACCTCCTCAAGCAGAGTTCCCCACTTGAAGACACCCAAGGCAAGAATTTAGAGCAATCTATAGGAAAAGCAGGGACAGGATGGGATGGGGTAAACAAGTGAATCATGGTAACCTCCTGGCCTCAGCACCACTGCGTCTCAGCTACCAGGCTCCTGGCACAGCTATGGGGATGCCCATCAGCCACAATCCTCTCCCCTCAAAACCCCTTTTACCAAGTGTGTTTGCAGCGCTGGCAGAGGCAGGAGCCCCTGCTGGTCCCCAGCACCATGGGGTGGAGGGAGGAACATTGGAATGTTGAAGCAGAGCAGTGCCAGAGCTGCAGGAGCTTCCTTGACAGTCTCTTTTTGGTGATTTGAGAGAGATTTGGTGGGTATGTGTAAGGAATTGCACTGCAGCCATAGAAGAGCATCCCCCAGAGTACAGTGCTGAGCATCCCTGGCCTGACACCTGCATATCATCCCAATATATGGTCAAACAGGGGTGCAAGTGCAGAGGCCACGGCTGTTCCTATCAGCCCAAACGCAATCGTGACTCCTGGCCTTTCATCCTGTGGCTAGATGCTGGGAGATGCTCTGAGAAACTGTCGTAATTCAGGCTCCTCTCAGCAAGTACCATTTAATGCCGTCTGCTGAGGGTTTCCTTGCACTGCAGGCACTAGAATGAAACCAAACCTCCTCCCTCTTTTTCTCCACCCAGGAGAAATCCCATCCTTTGCTGGGAGCTGGCTTGTGACCAGCTCATCTCCCAAGAACTGTGAGTACTCTTGACCAGAGTTGCGGTGGCTGAGCCGGTGCCAGATGTGCTCATGTGCTGCCAGATACGCTTTTGCTCAGAGTGAGATGCTTCAAAACATCAGAAGAGCTCTGAAGAGGCTGTAGGAGCCCACAGAAGAGTTAACCTGATCCCTGCAGCAACCACAACACTTCGAGTTGACATTCCTCCAAAACACAAGCAGACTCCCAAAATATTTCAGGAAAAATGTGTGTTTTTCCTACTTTCTGATCTATTTTCCATCAGAGAGGAGTTTGATGGAAAATTGCTACCTACCCAGCAGATATGTGACCAGCTGCATGTTCTCCCTTGCTTTCTGTTTACAGGAATGTCCCCTCCTGGGTCACAGCACTGGTAAGCAAAGCAGTGACCAAACGAGCAGTGACCTGCTGGTGACATGCGAGGTTTCGCCAGGATGGTGATAACTTCTTCCAAGGGAACTCTAAACAAGAAGTGACTCAGTGAGATGGGAGGGGGGAGCTATCTCCCACAGCAGCGTTTTGCAATGCTTCCAGCACCCCATGTCAGCTCTTCGTTACAACATTCCAGGGCCAGGTATGTGCTTGTGTGGGACAAATCAGCGTTCCCGTGACACTAGCCTCCTAGGGAGTGGTGGGGGAGGCACACAGGAGACAGCCCTGGGAATATAGGGACGATTGTGCCTATACAGAGCACAAGGAAGGGCAGAGGCAGTAGGTGTAGCTCCTCTCTGCTCAGTTGTGATTTTCTCCCTGGAGAGGGAGTTTCTGGAGTGCTTTCTCTGCTCAGCAACACAGTCAAGGATGGATGCTGGATCAGCTGTGGTGCTCCTTACCCTCCTCGTCTTCTCCATCTTGTGGTTCCTGCTCTGGAGAAGTGATTGGAAGAGAAGTTCTCTGCCTCCTGGACCAGCCCCGTGGCCCATTCTGGGCAACCTGTGGCAAAAGGATGTCCTGCCCCTCTACAAGACCTATGAGAAGGTAAGAGAGGAGCTGGTGCTGCTGGACCTGCTCCCAGCCCTGGCAGGAGAGAAAGAGTGACTGTCCCATATCAAAATAAAAGGGCAATCATGCAGTTCACTCTTTTCTTAACTTTCTTTTGTCTTTTCCCCCCCTTCTTTCTGCTTTGCCAAAATTCCCTAAATCCCTGCTACTGAGGGTATAATCAATGCTATTATTGAAGTCTTCCTCCTTCCATTAGGGATCAATCCACGGCAGTGACACCAGTGTCTCTTTGGGCTGCAGCCCTGTTGCCATCTACAGTTGCTTCCTGAAAATGATGCTTCGAATCCCCAAAGGATCACTCGGATCAGAAACCCCCAGGGACAGGGCTGGGATGGGAGCAGAGCAAAGACGTGCTTCCCCTCCCTATTCATGCATTTACTACTGTTGTGGTCACAAGACCTACTTTGCAACTACACGGATGCCTGGGGGACGGAACACTCCTTCACCACAGCTCTCCTGTCCTCCCCCAGCTCAGCAGCATCTACGGCCCCATCTTCACAGTCCGGCTAGGGATGAAGCCAGTGGTGGTGCTCTGTGGGTATGACGTGGTGAAGGATGCTCTGCTGGGCCACTCCGAGGAGTTTGGGGGAAGACCTGCGATACCCATACTGCTGCAGCTATCCAAAGACTATGGTAGGTGTCTGGATTTCTCCTAGACACTATTGACCTCTGGGTGAGCAGAAAGTCCCTGTCTACAGCTGTTGATACTTGAGTCTAGTGAAGGACTCAATATCCAAGACCTCAAACACTTATTTCCCTCTCTGCAAGTCCCTTCAACTATTAAGCCTCTTGTCCAAGAACAGAATTAATTCCAGTGTTGTTCCGTGTTTCTATAGAGATCCTCAGCCTTCCAAGGACACTGCACACACCAAGGGTCATCCCCTGGCTTATTGCTCTATTGCTCCTCAGCTGTGCTCGGAACAAAGTTCCCCGTTCCTGGGGAGGAGCAGTGGGGCAGGTGGTGAGTGGTCTCCATTGCCTCCCTCCAGGTTTTGTGTCCAACAATGAGAAGAAGTGGCGGGAGCTGCGGAGGTTCACGCTTAGCACCCTGCGGAACTTCGGGATGGGAAAGAGCTCCATGTCACAGCGAGTGCAGCACGAGGCCCAGCACCTGGTGGAACTGCTGGAAAAACACGAAGGTGATGGTGGGTCCTGTCCACCCGCCCCACACGACAGACTCATGGGACATGTGTGGTCCCCAGCGCTGTTTGCAATGGCTGGGGCAGATGATCAATGTAGAGAAAGGGCTTAGCACTAGCCCCATCCCACCGAGAGCTGCAGGGATATGGTATGGTCACTGAGGGACATTTCATGCCAAAAGAACAGAAATAGGAAGCTAAACTATGTGGCATTGAGAATGCACAAATAAGATACTTCCCTGGCAATGTGGGGGTTATTGGGGTGATGTCCTCCTCGCCAACAACACTGAGCTGCTGCCACTGCTGCCACCTTTTTTGGGGCTTCCTGAATGTAAGAGGAGATAGAAGCTCAGTCATACACGGGTTCCTCTGCCTCTGAAAGGGTGGTGCTGGCAAGGGGATGGTTGCCACAGGGGGATGCTCTGCAGTCCCCCACATCCCCAGGGCATGACGGCAGGAGCACAGAGTCCCTGGAGAGGCCTCTGCTTTCCTCACTCCCAAGTACTGGGGAGGGGTTTAGGAGGAGGGAGAGAAATGTAGGAGCCCACAGCTCAGGAGGGCTCCTTGCTTTGGCTGTTAGACCCAGCAGATTCAACCAGGGCTCAGAGTTCAGAGGACAGAGGCTCAGAGAGGGAGGAAGCACATAAATAACTATTGACTTTTGGTTGCCTTTATTGCCACTCCTGTGGCTGCAGGAAATGCCTTTGAGCCAATAATAATGTTCAGACATGCATTTGCCAATGTGATCTGCTCCGTTGTCTTCGGGAGCCACTACAGCTACGACGACCCAGCCTTCCTGGAGCTACTGAGTGTGATTGGGAATTACATTGACTTCTTCCTCTCCCCCATTGCCATGGTAAGCATCATTGCTGTGCTCAGCACTCCCATGTCCAGCATGCTCAGGTGGTTGAGGGATGCTCCTTGGCTTTGGGTCGCTCCTTGGCTTTGATGGGACAGCATGCCTTTGAGCTCTCCTGTGCCTTCTCCACCTGCAGATCTACAACACCTTCCCCAACATCATGCACCACCTCCCGGGGCCACATCGGAAAGTCCTGGCTGAGTGCAAGAAGCTGATAGACTATATCCAAGAAAGGGTCGAGCTTCACAAGCTGACGCTGGATCCCAGCTGCCCCCGGGACTACATCGACTGTTTCCTTATGAAAGCAGAGAAGGTAGAGGTGGTGCAAAGGGGGTGAGGGCTGCAGCCTGGAAAATCACCCAGGTGATACTGAATCCCCACCACATCCTTGCAGGAGAAGAGCAGTGCAGAGAACATGTACAGCAACGAAGACTTGGTCATGTCAATATTCAACCTCTTTGGTGCCGGGACAGTGACTACGAGCAACACCCTGGTCTTCTTCCTCTTGGTCCTGGCAAAGCACCACCATATTCAAGGTAAGGGTAGCACCATGTGACTGCTTCCTGTGCTGAGGAGGTCATGATGCAGCCTACAGGAGATGCTTTGAAGCTCCCTGATTTGGGCAGATATGCAGACAGAGACCCTATTTCTGATCTCTACTAGGGGTTTGGCTCGCTCCCTCTCTTCTAGATCATCTTTAGCTCTAGAACAGATGTCCATGGAGGCCCATAAAAGATGTGGGGCGCGGTTTGCACAGCAGCTCCATGCATGCCTTTTCCCCAGCTAAGGTCCAAGAGGAGATCGACATGGTGGTGGGTGCTGGCCATGCTCCCAGCATAGAGGACAAGCTGAGGATGCCGTACACCAACGCTGTGATCCATGAGCTGCAGCGCTTCCAGAAGAGCCGCACAGAGAACTTCCCACGGATGACAACACAGGATGTCCTGTTCAGGGGCTACACCATCCCTAAGGTAGATGTTGTGGCCCTGGAGTCTCTGTGTCCTCAAGGTGGCAGGAGGGCTTGAATGAGGTTTACCTTTGCCCCTGGACTGTTTCCTCACTCCTGAAGGTCCTGGGTCTTTCCCAGTCCTCCCTGGGCAGAGATGGTGATAACTTTTTAGCAGATAAGTAGAAGGAGGTGAATGCTGCTGCCAGTTCTGCCCACATCCCTGTGTCAGGGTGTACATCCCTTGTGACCCCAGGTGCTCCTCATTGCTAATCTACCACAGCAGAGCCCTATGTCAAAGCACTGATGTCTCTCCCATCCCTCTCCCGCAGGGCACAGCCATTATTCCTGTATTTAATTCTGTACATACGGATCCAAGCCAGTGGGAGAACCCCAAAGAACTTGACCCAGGCCACTTCTTGGATGAGAAAGGCGAGTTCAGGAAGCGTGAAGCTTTCATGGCTTTCTCAGCAGGTCAGTGCTCAGCCCCACACATCGCTTTTTTTGGCACCCTGCCTGCAGCAGCTCCAACATGAATATTGGTTGGCACCAGATATACCCTTAATATAAGCTTTCTCACTATCCTTTTATGACCTTTTCTCCCCAAATGTTGGATAAGCCTGGTACTCACCCTCCCCTTTCTGTGCCCCAGGGAAGCGGATGTGCCCAGGAGAGGCACTGGCTCGCATGGAGCTCTTCCTTTTCCTCACCACGCTGCTGCAGAGCTTCACCTTCCAGCTTGCCATCGAGCATGAGGAGACAGATTTCTTTTCCCTGTGGCTCAAGATAGAGAGAAGGGCAATACCGGGCAGCTTCTTTGCTATTCGGCGCCTGGTCTCCTCTTAAGCAGAGAGAAAGGATCTTCCAGATGCCTTCACTTCTGATATCAGAGCAAGCCGTGCAACCCTGAATGTCATGAGCAGAAGGGTCACTCTGAGTCTGAGCTTCTCCTCAGAGAACTCCTCAGCATCTCCACCAACAGCTCCATGGGCAACCTGCTCCCAAGCATATAGCAGTAACACAAGGAAGACAAGCACTTGTTTTCCTCCTCTCGTACCTATCAGCTCTGACTGAGCTCCAGCTCCTGTGGCAGGGCTGCCTGTAGCTCCTGGGCTGGAGCTGGGCGCTCCTTCATTGTGGTGAGAGATTCAGAGTGCTTCTGCAATAAAAACAACCACCATAACTCGATGCTGGTATTTGTAAGTACACTTGTGCCTCTTGGTATAAGGGCAGCGATGCTCGGTCCTCTCTGCCCTGCACAGATGGTGTGTGAGCCCCACAAACCATGGTGACAAGCACCTCATGCTTCTGCTTCCCTGCTTTGCCCCCTCTCTGTACTCTCTAGCATTACAGAAGGTCTGCAAAACTGCCTCCATCCCCACATCCCACTGCACAGGATGAAACCCTTGTGAACAACCTTTAGGCCATCAAAATGTTAATGAAAAATGTGTGTGGGGAAATGTGCTATAGGAGAGGGGTGCTGTGCTTGGGAAGCAGGAATTAGTTTGCCACCAAAGCCACTGCTTCCTTCTTAGGGTGCTCAGTGTGTTTTCTGTGCTTGCACTGATTTAACTACCTTTACTTGTTAGTCCATACACACTGCAGCCTTTATTCCAAACATTGGGACTTGAAAGAAAAGGGATTTTCTTTAAATACCTGTACAAGGGAAAAATGATCCCTACTTGCCCACCTTGTCTGGCCTCAGCACTGGCCTTGGAAAACCACTGTTTCCTGTTGCATCCAGCTCTTCCCAGTGCAAACCTCCCAGCTATCGGACTTTGACTTTATGTCTGTTCCTAGGGTTTCCTCATCTTTCCCAGGACAGATGGAGCTGGGCAAACATTCTGTTTGTTTTAGCTGCTTTGCCTCCACAGTTTTAATCTTTAAATGAATCTAACACATCTCAGGAATTTATGTGATGCTGGGAAGAGCTCCCCAGGCAAGTAGCACTGCCTACACTGAGGACAGGCAGAACCACCTGAGTTCTACCAGCAGCAGAATGATTCCAGCTGGAGAAGGAGCACAGGTTTCCAATAACAGGGCTGAGCTGCAGCTCAAAGTGCTGTAGCTCAGGAGTGTTATGTGGGAGAGTAGAAGGGATAGGGAAAACTATTCAGCTTGCTGTTGTGGCTACGTCCTCCTGGAGATAGGTGAGATTGGGGGTGTTGGGGGCGCCTCTCTTGGGACAGCAGTTTCTCCGTGGTGGATGCTGCCATAGCCAAATGGACAAGTAAAGATTATTTCCTAGATACCACTGTGAGAGGAACATCCCTGTGCCTCAGGAGTGAAATGCATCTCTGGGAGGGGTTGCGGCCTCTGTAGAAGGGATCTCTAAGCTTTAATTGAATTAAGTAAGCAAGCACATAGAGTTGCAGCCTATTGGCTGGGCTTGGAACTGGTGAAAAGTAGTAGGATTTGCTGTAAGTAGCTCTTTGTGGCAGGAAAACAACCCTGCAGTGGAGAAGAATGGCTGAGGCTGGAATCCTGCTTTCCTCTGCTCGCTTTGCCAAAGAGTCACATTAAAATCCCATGTGGGGATGTGTGCAGGATGGCAGCTTGCGTGCCTGAGCCCAGAAGGCTGCCAGCTTCATATGGCCTGTTTATTTTGCATGCATCAGACTTTAAACCACTGCACTGGAGTCCTGAAGTCTCTGCAGGGCAGGGAGCATCAAGTTCACATCCAGTGCTGTCTTTTCCACTTCTGCCTGCAACAAGTGAAAGAGCCAAGTGAGCACAGTGAGGACCCCACTATGCACAGAGCAGGGCCCGGATATGTGACCCTCTCTGCAAGGGGGTATGAGCTTATTGCTGCCTGTTCTGCTGCCTTCCCTCCTGGGCTGTTCTGCAATGCTCTTTCTTATCAAAAGCTTTTTCTTCATTATGTCCTAGTAAATCCTCCTCCCTTCTCCCAGATGATGGCTGGACGAGCTTTTACTCTCACTCCACATGCTTTTTTGACTCATTAGATGACTAAACGAGGTGTGCTTTGGATTTATTTGCTTGTGGCTTTTTGAGCGGGGTTTTGTTTGGTTTCATTTTCGATCTGGGGAAACCTGGGACTCGGGAGCGAAGTTTAAAAGCTAAATACGTTTGACCGAAGCGAGCTGCTCGGGAGGAGATGGGGCAAAGACGCTTCACAAACGCTTGGGCGCGGCTCTTCGCAGCAATACGGCGGCGCGGCCGGCGGTTTACGGTACCGGTGTCTCCTAGCAGCCGCGACGCGCAGGGCACGGGGGG
>NW_009922182.1:28256-40430 GCF_000696875.1 Nestor notabilis | reverse complement strand
CTTCGGCAGGATTTGGATGATCTTCCTCCCTCTTTCAAAAACTTCCTTTGCTGTATCGCCCCATACGATAATGTCATCAATATATTGCAGGTGCTCTGGAGCCTGCCCCTGTTCCACTGCAGTCTGGACCAATCCATGGCAGATGGTAGGGCTGTGTTTCCACCCCTGGGGCAGTCGGTTCCAAGTGTACTGGACACCCCTCCAAGTAAGAGCGAACTGTGGCCTGCACTCTGCTGCCAAAGGGATTGAGAAAAATGCATTGGCAATATCAGTTGTGTCATCCCACTTGGCTGCCTTTGACTCCAGTGCATACTGAAGTTCTAGCATGTCTGGTACAGCAGCACTCAATGGTGGTGTGACTTCATTCAGGCCATGATAGTCTACTGTTAGTCTCCACTCTCCATTAGACTTTTGCACTGGCCATACAGGGCTATTAAAGGGTGAGCGGGTCCTGCTGATCACTCCTTGACAGTGTACGGATCAGCTTCTGGATCAGAGAGTCTCTGTTGGTGCAATATTGCCACCGGTGCGCTGTGACATCTTTCATTATAGCATATCCACTTGGACTATTGTGGACTGCTGTGATCAAGAATCTGCTGCACTCAGATGTAGACTCTGTCTCTGTGCTCTTAGGGCCAGGCTGGAGCAGTGCTGAGAGGCATATTAGGCCAGGGTCACCAGCTAGCTAATGGTTGCTACATGGCTATCATTTGGAGCAACACATGGTGCATCTAGTTAGCATGGAGCGTGACGTATCATGTGGACATATGCTAAATTTTGCCAATAGATTTAATCCATTATTGCCTCAGTTTCTTTAGCCATAAACTAGAATAATATTACCTATCTGCTTTCCAGAGGCCTTGAGAGGATGTTTATGTTTGACATCTTATTAAGGTTATCAGCCACAGATGGCTTGTTGCCAAACCTCCTGTGGTACACCTACATTCATACAACTCCCAACAACAGAAGTATCAGGTCAGAGATTGTTTTTCAGATCCAGGAAATTACTTATAAATGGTTGGTACAGTCTCCCTGAGTCATCACATACTTTCACTCTTAGTTTTTTTTTTCACTAACTGCCTCCTAATTTGAATTGAAACGTTTTCCCACTTATACTATTTAAAGGTGTACAAATACTGTATGCAAGAGCACCTATTCATTGCCCAGCAGTGATAGAACTGGTAATAACATGCTTGCTATTCTGGCTGTGCTGCACTTCGGTAACACCTAGGGTTTAATTGAAATACACCCTGACCTTGGTGTTGTTCATGAGGTGTAGAATGGACACAATTACTATGAATCTACTGAGGGACATTAGGCCAAAATGTCATATTACTAATTTTGGCTCCTCACACCCTTTTGGAAAAAAATAAAGAAATCAATCACAAATCTCAGTAAAAAGCAATGTGCTGCAGTTTCACAGAAGTCCTAAACCAAGTAATTTTCCAGAAAATTAATTTTGTATATTTCTCTGTACCTAGTTTTGCTTTCAAAACAGTATTGTAGAATTATAGAATCATAGAATAGTTAGGGTTGGAAAGGACCTTAAGATCATCTAGTTCCAACCCCCTACCATGGGCAGGGATGCCTCACACTAGACCATGTCGCCCAAGGCTCTGTCCAGCCTGGCCTTGAACACTGCCAGGGATGGAGCATTCACCTCTTTGGGCAACCTGTGCCAGCACCTCAACACCCCCACAGTAAAGAACTTCCTTATATCTAACCTGAACTTCCCCTGTTTAAGTTTAAACTCATTGCCCCTTGTCCTATCACTACAAGTATGTATCACAGTATGATAATTGCATTGCCCCTAACAGTTTCATATTCCTTCAAAATTAAATAAACAGCTTGTAGATCACAGACCACAGAATGCCTGAGTTCTGCTCTTACCTTAAAGGGTTTCTATAGTTACCAAGGACAAGAAGTTTAACCACCGTTTGCCAGACTCGAGGCTATTTGCAGCCTTAACTTTTCATCTCATGTCTCCCTTTCTCTTTGTCTCTTTGTTTATTAACAAAATGAGGGAGTAGTTCGGACTCAGTTAACTACTACAAATGCAGTGATGCAAAATGGACTCTGGTGTTTTAGTGTGTTATTAGCTGGGTATGTTTCTCCCAGAAGGTGTTTTAGAATAATGCATACTACCCTATGGTTACCAGGGTTATGAAATACCTACCAAGCACTTCTCCAACTCAACATCAAATAATTCAGACCTTAAAAAACAAAACCACCTTTTTTGACAGCATTATGGCATAGAAATATTTAGGCAAATACCCATTTTAGTTCATACCCCAAAAAGCATTGGCATAGATTTTGCATGGCTGCTTTGATACAAATCTCTTTCATCCCTAATCTCCTCTGTTTTATGCATTACAAAATGCATTTGGAAAAACTACACTTGTTAAGGCATAAACTTGATTTTTTATACCACTGAAATGCAAAATACTCTGATTTGCTAATCTCAAAATAATCTTAAAATCTTTCTAAGTTATTTCAATTTTACCAGAGCATCTCTGTCAAAGTATAGAAACTACTACTGATCCTGAACTGCATTATATGTTCATTGAACTGAAATATTTCAGTCTTCTAGTTTATATTAGCTACTGAGGTCTAGAGTTCAGCAAGGCTCAGAGGATTTGTATGGGTAACAACAATATTCAGCATTAGCACATTTAGTAGACATGGACATATTGTAATTTAGGAAATTATGTTTTGGGCTTTAAAACTGGACTCCAGTTTTCTAAGATTAGGATGAAACTTTCTTAGGGGCAAGTATATACTATAATTGCCTTTTTTTTTTTGTTGCTCTTCATTGTATTGGCTACATTTGTACATGCATTTTTAGACTATGTGGTGTTCTAATCTGACATTTCCTACATCTGCTCTTACAGTTTGTGAGTAGGGATAAAATACTGGAAGGAACTGGGGCTAACATTTTGGATTCTATCAGCCTTGCATTTTTTTGCCTTTGCAGATTTTAAAAGACACAACATTTTAATATTTTGTATACTTAACCATCAGATTTTTGCCTGCTCTTTTGAAATCTTGTAGTATGTTGCTGAAAAGATTGTTAATTTATACAAGCTAATGTTTCCATGTAAAAAAAAATAAATTATAAAAATCTACCAGACAAAAACTAGCTTGCTTGAAATGAAGCATCACTGTAGTACTTTTGAATAGGTGTCTTAAATTATTGCTATTCTGCTAAAACCAAAGAAATACAACAGTGTTTCAAAATAATGACCCAGGTGTGACAGGAGTGAAAATTGCATTGTTTTGGAGAGGTGCTTTAGGGCATCATATAATTTTTTATTAAGGGTTGGTTTTATACTAATTTTGCTGTGGTTCACAGATGCCTTCTGAATGGGGATCTGTGATTTTGCTTTGATAATAAACCAAAAAGGGATTAAGAAAGCTTCCTTTCAATAGTTACAAATATGCTGCAGTTTAATTGTTGCTCACTGAGATATTTCTGGCATAAGGTAGGGAAATCCTGAACGTGTTCGTTCAGCTTCCCCTTATAACGTGGTTGACACATGAGATGTAGTAACCTGCTGATGTAATTTAGAGAATTTTGTTATTGGGGGTATTGTAAAATTTCTTTTGTACAGTTGCCTGTTTCCCTCTACAAAAATATCTGTCCAGAAAAATATATAAGACAAAGCAAACTAAAAATATTCTAGAAACTTTGTTTTATCAACTGAAATACTGAAGTGAGAAGAGCGAAATGGTATTTGAATAACCCAAAGGATCAGTGATGAGGTAGAAAACCTTTTTACCTTTACATAATTGTTTTAAATCGAGCCCAAGTCAATACATAACAAAAGTTCGTAATGTCTACATGGGGTCTCAGGAAAATTAATCCAAATTAAGTTTGAAAAAGGACTAGCTAAACTACATTAAATCCTTTTATGGACACTCTTAATTGAAATTGCAGTGGCCTTGATTCAATTTAGCTTAAATTAAATTCTAAATAAAAGTGTCCACAGAAAGATTTAATACAATATAATTAACCCACTTTAAAAGTGACTTCCAATTACATTTCTAGAATGTTTCTGGGTGTAGTACCAAATTGTATTGTGGTGGCTTTTGTGAAAGAATTTAAGTTAGCTCCTATTCATACCAATGTGAGCAGTTTGAACAGAGACATTAGAACTGGTTTGCCCTCTTCATCCTTTGGGTGACATCCAGGGAAAGGTCAATACAGAAACCAAATAATTCCTTTCAATAAATGTAAGTATGTCCTTAAGAAATATCCATTACATATTGACTGATGTTTCCTATGACTTTTTCTAGAAAATTAGCAAATATTATGACTTGTACTAAGAACACAGCATACAAATGACACTTTGGAGTAAAAGAATATTTATAAATAAAGGCACATACCAGACTGATTTAGTTTAGAATACTGGGAAATCTCTTAATTTCCAGCTAAAATGCAAATATGTTTGCCTGGACCAATGTGCATTAAAATTCTCCTTTTTAAAATGTCTACTTCATGTTCATTTCTGTTACCTGAAGTTAAGAAGAAAACTTTAAACCTTAGGAAAACATGAGAGAGGAAACATGAAATCATGATGAGAAATGAGGGGTGTGAAATACAGCTGTTTTCTGTATAACAAAATTAAATAAAAGAAGTAAAAGGCAGACAGGGTCAAACTCATCCTTGTTTGAACTCACCTGAGATCAGTGGTGATTCAGGAGGATTGATTGTGTCCAATCACATTTAGGTCTTTCAGGTCAGTGTCTTAGTGATTCAGCTGAGTCTTTAAAGGTTTGTAGAAGAGAACCTGGAAGTATCTGTGGTACAGCAATATCCACTCTGCCTCCTACACTTTCATGCTTCAAGGGGCCATAGAATATCACAGCTATGTCCCAAAGTGAAACAGTGAAACATGCAAAGAGGAGAATAATTTACATTGTGAGTATTTTGATTTATCTGGTCTCATGAGTAAGCAGTTTGCATTACAGGGCTGCCTATCTAGCCCACTTTGGCCTTCACTGTATTTAAAAAAGTAAAATAAACCCCAAGTAGATAAAAGCTGCTGGGTTTTGAAACCTCACAGGTTTTTAGGCATTATTGCAATGGCATCCTAAACTGTTGTTGAGACTTTTAAAGTCCTATAGCAGTGAAAAGGGAAAAACTGATTTTTAAGAATAGAGGAAATGATACAAAACCGTATATTGCAGTGATGGGTTTTCACTGTAAAAAAGTCCATTTTAAAAAATCCCAACACCTCAGACAGGAGCCAGTCCATGGGACAAATGAAAAATAAGATTAGGAAGAGAAAGATTTGAGATCTACTGTAACCCAGTTTACTGATTTTGCATGATGATTACTGTCATGCTCTATTAAGAACATAGCATGTGTGGCATGCTGGTGGCAGACATTCAATGGAGAAAAAGAATAGTGTGGTGCTGTTTATGGACAGGGAACTGCATGCAAAGTATTTATAATTCTCTTGAACTGGAAGCTCCAGTCCTCGGGGGTTCATCCAGGTGGAAAGGAGTTTCAGGATAGAAGAGGCAGGGGGAGGGTGAGCAGAAGGGTATGGGGAGCAAATCCCTAGCAATGTGTTTCTATCAGCCCAACTCTTCACAGCCATATGGGGACATGGACCTGAGGCTGCAGGAGCATTTGCAGAGCAGATGTTGGTAGAGGATTTTGGACCGCAGTGGAGCTCGCTGCCCACAGTTCAGTCTCTGTTCTGGGACAAGGGTATACCCTCGTGTGTTTTAGTATTTTGTGGAGCTAAAACATATTGTATGCTAGTTTCCTGCTATCTACGGTGAAATTTCCTTGGCTTCCTCTGCTGGCATTGCTGCCAAAAGGGGATCACTCTTAGGCCCTGACAGCATTCAGAGTTCCTGAAAAGAGACTCAAAAAAAGTCATATCTGCATAAGGTCATCCTGGGATTTAGGCCTATTTTTATTGCTGTACTCCATACTTTGTTCCATACAGAAACTATTTTCAATTCTCCAGTGCTGATATTACCAGAAAAGGCTTCCCAGCATAATTAGCTGCTTGACATTCCTTGCTCCTCTTCGTGTTTGGAAATCTGCCATTTAATTTGCAACTGTAGAGTGGCTTGTTTACTAAAAATGCAGATATCTTTGCAGACGGTTTTTCTCTCAAAAACCTCTTTAAAAAGGTGTAATGTGCAGAATACACTGTGCTATATAAAGTGAAGCAAAGGTGCTGAATTCATCCACGTATTTGTCAACTTGGAAAACAGTTGTAAGAAGTGATCTGAATGCTTCTCACCCTGAAATTTTCTGACACACAGCTGAGAGAGAGTTTTGATGATTTAACTGTGCTTTAGCTGAGTTTAACCATGATATAGTTGTGATGGGTTAATTTTTCTTTGATAGTTTAATCATCTTAGATCTGATAAATTTTGCTATATTTTCAACACAGTGGCATATATCATCACATCTCATTTTTAATGGCAGATGGACATCTCTAAAAGTGTGCTAGATCATATTGTATCATATAACATGTATTGGGATAAAGCCATGCCCTTTGCACTGCAGCGCTCCACTGCTGAGGCAGTTATTCATAGACCCACAGACTAGACAGAAAGCTAAGTATGAAGTGCCAACAGCAACTAAACTGCCAGTGATCCAGCTAAGGGTCACTGGAGCTTGGGAAAATATATTTGCCTCCTGCCATACCTTATTAGGCAGATCTTTGGGAATGGTGTAGGTGTTCTCTTTTGTAATCAGATCCCATCATTACAGGAAAATCCTTCAAAGATAAGACTGATTAGAGTCACTTCCTCCTTGTGAAATAACAAAGAGGGATCAAAGCTCATCAGTCCTCAAACCTAATTAAGAAAAATAGAAAAACAAATTGCAGGTTCTATACCAGAGGAAGGCATCTCTGCATACACATTTGGTAAAGATACATTTCAATAGCATAACTACTGCATCCTTCCAGCTGTCCATCAGGAAAGCTGCACTGTGCATGTCTGCAGAGGTAGATCAGCTTAGTTATTCTGCATTGGATCTTAAAAGGGCAACACTTTTTGCTCAAAGTAAAATATTGAGACTAAGATTCACATAAGATACAGAGTGGAGAACATGTATGTCAAATGTCAGTTTGGAAAAAGATTTTGTGAGTTCAGTGGAAGTAGAAAACAAAACAAGTAACTCCGTATATGTGTATGTAAGTCTCCATGGCCACAGAGAGAATATACATTATTAAAATGACAGATGATATATGCTTTAGTAATTACAGCAATGCCATGGACAGACTTAAGGTCATGTTTTGGAACACAGGTAATAATTTGACCTTTCTGGGGAACTGATGGCTGTAAAAATTCTCAGCATTTTAAACTACATTTTAAATCTATACAGCAGAGGGCACTAGTGTTATTGAGTTGACCATAGAATTGATATTTTGGTACTAGAAAAATGAAGAGGGTGAAAAATCCCTTAGAAGACAAGCAGTTGTCGACAAAGAGTTGTCAACAAAGACTAAAGAAGCTGGTGTATGGTCTGTGTTCCATGTGTGGCTTTATAAAGCTAAACCTTTATATGTCTCTAACATAATTGATATTGAATAGCAAATTACTCTAGTACAGAGTTCCAGATGGGCCTTTATGTAAAGCCCATTAAAATATTTCCATAATATTCTTCAAGGCTTTAAATGAATTTTCCACTGTGTTTTTTTGTGCTGGCTAATTTGTTTTCCAGGGAATTTATGATTTAAAATTACCCTGATGTGAAATAACTGCACCAAGGCTTCCTGAATAGTTAAACTCTGAGCTGTGGAAAACCACCAGTGCAAAAGAAAGGACCTTGTTAATAAATTCCTACTGCCACTAGGAATCTTACTGCAGTATGTTAGCCTCATGCAAAGCTCACCAGTTGGAAGGGAGCACTTGCAAGGCATTGCCTAGCATATTTTCTGCTGATCAAGTTGGCTTTTTTTATCAGCTACCCTGAACTTTAGCAGCACTAAGCCCACTTAATGTGGCCCTATACTAAATACTGCATTTAGCTTCCTGCATTACCAGGGAAGAGTGAGAGATGTTTAGTAATGTAAATAAATTTGAAGTTAAATCAAATAGTAGCTACAAAAGCTGAGATTTGCTCACACTGCCTCACAGAAATAATTCCAGAGGAATGGCAATGTAAATCTTCTGTACTTATATATATTAAATGAGATAAAGATTAAACAGAGAAAAATCAAACACACTGACACATATGCAAATGCATCTAGAACTTTCCATCCACATCTCACAAAATGCTGATCCTGTCTTCAAAATGATACACTCAGAGAAGCTAATAAGTAGTCAGTGACCAAGCTTGTATTTGAAGTATACACAGATTAGAATTTTGAAGAAACTCAAAGTTTGCAGAATTTCCTAAGGGTCTTTGACAGTTCTGAGGCTTATGTGTGATTGAGACATCCTTAGCACAGGACTGAGGAAAAAAGTAGCCATAAAAGCCATGGTGATTTTGGCCTTCAGCACAAAGAGCTGTTCCATGTGGCTTGAGTCAATAACCAAACATGGAAAGAATATAGGGAATTTATTATAAGATGATAAAACAAAAGCATGTCTTTTAAATATCTTTTTTTCAGCTGAGACATGGAAATATTTTGGGGGGATGAACAATTTTTGCCAATCAGTATCATAACTGGGTAATTTGTTGTAATGGAGTACTGTATATGAGTAAATGTTTTTATCTGTTGTTTTTTTCTTAACCCATGGAGCACATGTGTAATGATAGAAAGGGAAGATTTGCCGGATAATGGAGCTTCCTTAAAGTAAAGGTGGCATGATGCATTAAGTGTTCAAGGCCAGGTTGCATGGGGCTTGGAGCAACCTGGTCTAGTCGAAGGAGTCTCTGCCCATGGCAGAGGGTTGCAACTAGATGAGCTTTAAGGCCCCTTCCAACCCAAACCATTCCTTGATTCTCTGAATGGTAAAATAGTTGATTTGGTGTATTTATCTATCTGTTTTATAACTTTTTTGTGGAATTCATTATTCAGTGAAAGTCCTTAAGGGATAAGTTTTGGAACTTTTTTTTTTGGTTTGTTTTTGAGAAAAAAAGAAAAGAGAAAAGAAAGAAAAGAGAAATCTACTGAATAAAGGAAAACTAGTGACAAACAAAAATGCTATTACAGTCACATTAACTATCACAGAAAATGGTTTATTAGTATTCAGCAGCAAAACTCATGGATCACAGAGCTTAACTAAGAAGCCTGAAAGTGATATTAGACTTATTAATATAATTCTCTAGGCTGTAATGTGCAGGTTCTTCTTCCTGACAGAAAGATGAGAAACAGATCTTTTTTACCCCCTTTTTGCAGATAGTTTTGCTACAGTTGGATTTTTGATGCAAGGGAACTTGAATCTGAGTGATTACTTGGAGAGTGTTTCTCCATATATTGTGTTCAGCACCTCTGAAGTGAAAAGTGACCTTGTAAGTCTGCAGTAAAAAGGAAGTTGTGTAGAGCAGCAACCCCTTATCTAGTCTAGTACATTTCCTAAACCCATGAAGCCAATGTCAAGAAGTGCAGTTGTCGGCAGAGGGAAGAGATGGAGAGGTGGGAGTGGTTAACACTACAGCCATAGGGTTCTCCAAAGTCATGTGACAGGAGTGTAAGCCACAGGGAAGATGCTAAGTGACTTGCTCAAGGTTGCAAAACACATTAGCTTCATGAATCTTTCATAACAAGAATGATGTTTTATAAATAGCACTTACAGAGCAGATCAAACAAACAGATAGACCCCAGACTTTCCAATTCCCATTCAGAGGTTTTTAACCATTATATTGGCTTTTTCTGCAGTAAATTATTAAAAGTGAGATTGAAAAGACTTGCAAGCCTTTATAACAACCATTGCAACCAATATAAGTTTTTTAAAAATGCAGAAATGAATTCTCAAAACCACATTGTCTGAATATATAATTAGGAAAAAAAGTCTTTCATTAAATGGATTGCTGTGAGATGCAAGTTAATATATTTCTTCTTGTTTTTCTGTTTGTTTGTTTGTTTGTTTATTTTTTAAGAAAGATAGGGGGTTTTACACAAAATGAAACAATTGAAGGCTGGAGAGGGAAACTGTTGCCTTATAGTATTTTGTTTTACTGAATATATGTATTATGCACCTAGGTGCTTTATTCTTTAAGCTTGATGTAATTTATAAGACTTCACTTCTGGCTGATTTATAGGAAATTTCATTTATCTCTACAACAGAGGGATCTTGCACTGAGAGTCAGGTTGAAAATGAGCTAAGGACTGGGGGCTTTCAAAACTACCACGAACTGAAATTCTGAAAATGGTAATGATTGTATTGTAAAGGCCTTTTTTCCCCTTTCAGTAAGATCTGTAGGATTTTTTTTAGAGTTGCCAATGAAACTGCCAACCCTGAAGCTACAGGGATATTATTGAGTGTTTCAATGGCTATTCTTATTTCCGTGTTCAGCACACATTTACTAATGAGTGTTTCTCTGGTGTTGGTGCCAAACAAAAGAATTGAGGAGGAAATATGAAATTGGATGATGCTGTTTAACAGTAAAGAAGAATTACAGAACTGATGGATAGGCATAGAGCAGTTGATGTCATCTACCTGGATTTCTGCAAAGCGTTCGACACTGCCCCACACAACATCCTTGTCTCTAAATGAGAGAGACATAAATTTGATGGATGGACCACTCAGTGGATAAAGAATTGGCTAGATGGCTGCATGTAGAGAGTTGTGGTCAACGTCTCAATGTCAGACTGGAGGCGGTAACGAGAGGTGTCCCTCAGGGGTTAGTGTTGGGACTGATCCTATTCAACATCTTTGTCAGCAGCATGGACAGTGGGATTGAGGTGCCCTAAGCAAGTTTGCTGATCACCTCATAGCAGCCTTCCAGTGTCTGAAGGGGGCCTACAAGGGTGCTGGGGAGGGGCTCTTCACTAGGGACTGTAGTGATAGGACAAGGGGAAATGAATTCCAACTTAAACAGGGGAAGTTTAGATCAGATATAAGGAAGAAGTTCTTTACAGTGAGGGTGATGAGGCACTGGAATAGGTTGCCCACGAAAGCTGTGAATGCTCCATCCCTGGCAGTGTTCAAGGCCAGAATGGAGTCTTGGGTGACATGGTTTAGTGTGTGGTGTCCCTGCTCATGGCAGGGAGTTGGAACTAGATGACCTTAAGGTCCTTTCCAACCCTAACTATTCTATGATTTTGTAATTGATGCTCAGCATATTTCTTTTGGGATTTTGTTTAGTTATTTTGTTGGTTTGCTTTTAATTTAAAATAGGCAAGATCTTGTCCTGACATTTGTATGACCTCCTACATGCAGTATTAATGGTTTTACTTCTAGTTAAGCACCGATGCAGGAGTCATGTTTATATAGACAAATATTTTCACTCCTACTAGACAGGAGTATTCCCTTGCTCTTCGTATTATCTTTTTTCTTATAATGTGTCAAGAAGGTTAACAATTTGAATATTCTGATAATTACTTTATTACCTATTTCTGCCTTTTCAGGCCCTTGTCAATTCTTTCAACTCTCCCTCGAGTTAGAACATTTCTGCTGATATCCACTGCAGTTGAACTTGTTATCTGCCGTTCAGCTACATGTGTTATACATTGGAATGAGCAGGAAAAGCTAGTGTCCGGGGTTTTCTTATCTCATTGCCCATTACAGCTGACATACATAGCTGTACAGGAAACAAAATATGAGGATTTCTACAGCTATTCTTGTTACGGAGTTTCATGAAATTGAGTTGACTGGAAGGTCTTGAGAAGCCTTTGTTTAGAGAACACACTTCACACTTAAATATTTTATACTAATCTAATGTTCTCCTTCTCCCTCCTTTCTTTCAGGCTATTCAAACTCCAGAAGGACCAACACCAAACAAATTATGAATGTTGAACAAGATGACCTTACATCCACAGCAGATAATGATAGGTCCTAGGTTTAACAGGGCCCTATTTGACCCCCTGCTTGTGGTGCTGTTGGCTCTTCAGCTTCTTGTGGTGGCTGGTCTAGTGAGGGCTCAAACTTGCCCTTCTGTCTGCTCCTGCAGCAATCAGTTCAGTAAAGTGATTTGTGTACGGAAAAATCTGAGAGACGTGCCAGACGGCATCTCCACCAACACCCGGTTACTCAATCTCCATGAGAACCAGATCCAGATCATTAAAGTTAATAGCTTCAAGCATCTGA
>NW_009922182.1:0-28225 GCF_000696875.1 Nestor notabilis | reverse complement strand
CATCAGGAATCACATCAGAACAATTGAAATCGGGGCTTTTAATGGTCTGGCCAATCTCAACACTTTGGAACTCTTTGACAATCGTCTGACCACAATCCCAAATGGGGCTTTTGTATACCTGTCAAAACTGAAGGAACTGTGGCTGAGAAACAACCCCATTGAGAGCATCCCTTCTTATGCTTTTAACAGAATCCCTTCTCTCCGGAGGTTGGATTTGGGGGAATTGAAAAGGCTTTCATACATCTCAGAAGGTGCCTTTGAAGGTTTGTCCAACTTGAGGTATTTGAACCTTGCCATGTGCAATCTTCGAGAGATTCCTAACCTCACCCCACTTGTAAAACTGGATGAGTTAGACCTTTCTGGGAATCACCTAACTGCCATCCGGCCGGGTTCTTTCCAAGGGTTAATGCATCTTCAGAAATTGTGGATGATACAGTCCCAGATTCAAGTGATAGAAAGGAATGCTTTTGATAACCTTCAGTCACTTGTAGAGATCAATCTGGCACACAACAATCTAACACTACTGCCTCATGACCTGTTCACACCACTCCACCTAGAAAGGATCCACTTGCATCACAACCCTTGGAACTGCAACTGTGATATCCTTTGGCTCAGCTGGTGGATTAAAGACAAGGCACCCTCCAATACTGCATGCTGTGCCCGTTGCCACACACCTCCCAGTTTAAAAGGAAGGTACATTGGTGAGCTGGACCTGAATTATTTCACATGTTATGCTCCAGTCATAGTGGAACCACCAGCAGACCTCAACGTCACAGAAGGCATGGCTGCAGAGATGAAATGCCGGGCATCAACATCCCTGACCTCTGTATCTTGGATTACTCCAAATGGATCTGTTATGACACATGGGGCATACAGAGTTAGGATTGCTGTGCTCAGTGATGGCACATTAAATTTTACAAAGGTAACTGTGCAAGACACGGGTTTGTATACATGCATGGTGAGTAACTCTGTTGGAAATACCACAGCTTCTGCCACACTGAATGTGACTGCCCTGGATAACCCTGGTTACACTTACTTTTCAACCGTCACAGTAGAGACTGTGGAACCTTCTCAGGATGAGGCACAGACCACAGAGCAGGTTGGGCCCACGCCAGTTACCAACTGGGAGACTACTAACATGACAACCTCACTCACTCCACAGAGCACAAGATCAACAGAAAAAACATTCACCGTTCCTGTGACAGATGCAAACAACGGGATCCCAGGAATAGATGAGGTTATGAAGACTACCAAAATCATAATTGGTTGTTTTGTGGCTATCACTCTCATGGCTGCTGTGATGTTGGTAATTTTCTACAAAATGAGGAAACAGCACCACCGGCAGAACCATCATGCTCCAACACGGACTGTAGAGATCATTAATGTGGATGATGAGCTTACAGGTGACACACCCATAGAGAGTCACTTGCCCATGCCAGCAATAGAGCATGAGCACCTAAATCACTATAACTCTTATAAATCTCCTTTCAACCACACAACAACAGTTAACACAATAAATTCAATACACAGTTCAGTGCATGAACCGTTATTGATCCGAATGAACTCAAAAGACAATGTACAAGAGACTCAAATCTAAAACGTTTATGACAGTATGGGGTGGGGGTGGGGACGACAAAAGACGATTTATAAAACAAATGACACAAATGACTGGGCTAAATCTACTGTTTCAAAAAAATGTCTTTACAAAGAAAAAGAAATTTATTTATTAAAAATTCTATTGTGATCTAAAGCAGACAAAATTATGTGTATTCCTCAGAACCTGTTTTTGCTGCACTTATTTACCCTCCTTGTTCCTGTTTTTCTCCCCAGCCTACCCTATTCCCATTCACTGTATTTTTCATAGGAGATCTTGATTCCCTAAAAGAACTGGTCTAGGAAATTTTGTAAGAATTCTGTGACACTTTGGGAATTTTTATGGCGAATTCTAGTGGTGAGATTTGGTCTGTTTTGTCATTTTTTCTTTCTTTTTTTTTTCCCCCCCCCATGCCCTTTTTGAAATTATTCAATAGAGAATGGAACCATAACAGCAACTTTATAAGTGAGAAAAACAAACAAGCAAACCTTATTTTTCCCATGTAATGATTTGCTCTGTATTTACTGAAAGCACCATTCTGTGAAAAAATTGAAAAAGTAAAAAAAGTAACAAACAAACCCCCAAGAAATTAGTTTACTTGTGAAAATCTATAAAACCCATGATCTTTTCAACAATTCTAGAACAGAATTTGTAGTTCAAACACTAAACAAAGATTATAAATAAAATATTGTTTTTTTTCTGTACTTGAATATAACTCATTTTTAGTGTGGCTTTGAACATCAGAATTTATTAAAATTCTTACAATATTCTGCTGTGATGGTCCAAACCACAATCATCTTAAAGCAAATAATTAAGCCATTTTGGATCATTACTGAAACATAGCATAGTTTTCATTTTAGTTTGTGTAAGCAGCATACTGACAAACAAGGGTGCGTGACTTTTAATGCAAGATTAAGATCCTTCCTTCTAATGGTGTTTTCAATTATCTATATCATATAGCAAGATGTTTTTCACAATGCCAGGAAATTTTGCAAGGACTTGCAGTTATCATAGAATTTATTGGACAAAGCTGAAAAGTTTGTTCTGCTTTTTTTCATAATTTATAACTGTCAATAAGAAAAATCATCTTTACATCAAAGCTGGTGGTTTCCAGTTCAGTTGTTCTAGGACTCCTCTACATAAAGATGAAATGGGTTCAGCTGTCTATAATACCTCTAATGAGAACTGTATCCCTACATGCAAAATGAAATCAAAATGCTGGTAACAGAGTAACTCACAGGAAGAAGTCTGACGATTTTGGCCTAAAAAAACCCACATCAGAGGAGAGCATAGGTTACAGTAATTTGCATAACAATTAGACTCCCTGTAGAGTAACCAGTTTACATTAATTTAAACTCAAATTCTTTTACCAACAGAAAACTTACACCCTTTTCTATTTATATATGTTCTCTGGATTTAGCATATTGTTATAGGGATGGTGTATACTTTGCATGCTGGAAGCTAAAAGGAAGACTTTGCGTAAGAAAAAACAGCTTCAGAACACTGTGTGCTTCCAAGTAGAAGTTCTGCCAAATTAAACTACTTTATGCATTGGCAATTGAATAGAAGCATTTTAAGACAATCTAGATGGGGACAAAGAATCATATATATCATCTCTGAATGTCTTTTCACCTATTTTCTTAATTGACCACCCTTACTGTGAGTTTTCAAGGTCCTGTGCCAGGTAAATAATGTTCTTGGTTCATAGCAAAATCTCCTTGGAGCTTTCTAGTATGCAATATGATGCAGAATTAAGACCCTACTGAACAGTATACTTCCATTCTGTAAATTTAAGAAGGAGTTTCTCTTAGGGTGAGGTGGTAAATATCTCTTGCTGGATGCAAGTGAATATTGTAGTAAGAAGGCCTGATTTAGAGGGGACATAGTGAAGATAGGTGATGATGAATCACACCCTGCAAGGAGTCTGATAAGTATAACACAGAATGAAACCCAAAGTTCTATAATAATCTCAAAGAAACATTTGGCAAGACATTATCCTTTGATGTACTACATGAAAAATAGTATCTACTCTAAGGGAATTTTAATAGGGGACAAAAATGGACCTGAATGTAGAATGTTTCAGTTCTGATCCCTAGCTTAACCTGTATCTTCAAAATGCATTGGAGCATTTCATTGGTGATTTCATTTAAGCATTGTGATAGAGTCTGTACAGAAACACTACAATCACACATTTCTATTTGTTCTTTATCCATCTGTCTAATAACATTATGTCCATGACCAATGCTTATCTGAAAACCGAAAAATTATTTCCAGCAAACCTAAATCTGGGCCATCTATCAACAAGTTTATGTTAAAAAATTATGACTACTCTCTAATCAGTATTTGTGAAAGCACTTATGGTGACCATGGTCTTGTAAGCAGGTAGTTTTTACTAACTCCTAAAGGTTATGCATGGGAGGTCTTTAAGAAATAAAGGTATAACTATTGCCAAGTGGGACAGTGGGTCAGTGACAATCTTTATTCCTTTATGGAGTAATACAAAATAATATCAATAATTGTTTTAAACAATATATACATTCCTACGAAGTATTAATCCAGTTTTATTTTTGGTGAATTAAAAAAAAATCAGATATTCCTGCTTCGTCATAATAGGCATAAAAAAAAAAGCATATTGATGCATTTGGTTGGCTGAGTATACACGTTATGCGGAAACTATATTAGTTATTTTCCCAGCATCTTCCCTATCTATCTTGGAACAACAGAGATTATTTCTGACTCCTTCCTACTTTTATAAAACACTCATTATTCTAATAGATTAATTAAATACCAGAGATAGAGAACATCACAGTTTAGATTATGAACTGAGCTCTGAAATAAAGTGAGAGGAGTGCTGTGCTTGCTGTCTTGTTTTGGTGCTGGCATCACATGCCAATACAGCCTGTTACCGGTCCAGAGACTACAGTGTTTAGAATGAAGTCTGAGTCTTCTATATGGCAGAGCACAAGTGAGAGAAAGCTTTCATGAAATTTCTTTTGCAGGTGACCACATTGTAGATTATGTATGATGTAAAAAAAAAAAAAAAAAAAAAAAAAGGGAACTTGATTATGAGCTGTCAGTTTTAGTGGGCTCATGAGAAAGAAAGAATTTTTCTTCAGTTAATTTGGTGGAGTTCGAAGACCTTTGCCTGCTGTCCTGTACAAACACAAAGTGCACAAACATTTTCTTTCTGGAATTGTCATCAAGTCTTACAAGTCCTACCATATGCAGAAACAACATGTGAAAAGCAAAGCAAGTGAGTTCCATTCAATTCACCATACAAGATGGACATTTTAATTTACTTTGAAAAGTGTTAAATGTATGGAAATTATTACAGTAATAGTCTTTTTTTTTTTTTTTTTTCTAAAATACTCTAATGTGTTAAAAATTATGTATAATGGTTGCAAGATCCCCTGTCCCCACTGGTGCTGTTATAGGCTGATCACAGAGTTAGAGAAAAGATAACTAAATATTGTATTTAGTTGTACTAGCTTCATAATCTTGTAGAAACATTTCATAACAGCTGCTATAAGCTTTTACAGCCATTACTGTAGTCTTTTCAATGAAGAGAATGGAAAACCTTTTCCACCTATTTGCCCTTCTCTAAAGTTTATATTTCATTTTTATGTGAGCTAAATACATTTCTGAAATGTTCACTTTATTTCTAAGTCCAGACAGTGAAGGCCGAGGAGTGTCAGGAGCTACCTTGTAATTTCATACCAAGAGAAGTAAATGAAGAAACAATTTCTCCTTATCTTCAAGATAAAATAAGAAGAGTTGGACTTCCGTATCTGGGTTTCTGTTTTTCTTAGTGAAATTCTTTACCACACCTTTGTTCTCATTTGTGCAGCTGTTGCCAAAAAAACAACCTCATTTCAAAATTGCATCAAAAATTCAATCAACAGTTAGTCTGATGGTAGTGGTGGACATTTTGTTAAGAGGTGGTATTATGTATTAATATTGTAGCAGAGTAACACTCGGAGCCATCACTACTGAAATAGCGAGGTTTCATGAGCAGGGAATGGGCTCAGGGAGATTCTGGAAAACCTACTCAGTAAATCTATGTATCTGTTGGCCCTAGACACTTGTTCATAGCAGTGTCCCATGGAAACATTGTGGTGGTGTGTAGTTTGTGACTGGAAGAGCACAACAGGGCAGAAGAGCTTTGGGTTGGGAACAACTTCGCTGGCTGCTCCCACCGAAGATCATAGATGCAGAAGTAATGAGGGTGTAAAATCTCAGCTTCAGACATACAGTGTATGACAAGAAATGAGGGGCTTTTTTTTTTTGTTTATCACATTTAATCACAAGTAGGTTTTAAGGCTTAATGCACACTGAACAATCGAAACCTTGAATAATAAAAAAAGTCACATATCTACAATGTAAGTTTGACATAAGTGGCAAAGTTATATTTTGACAAAATAGTGATGCTGGTTTGAAGCAGTCTGAGTAAGTTTTTTCAGTATTAGGTCTAGTAAGACAAATAAGATCTGTAGTTCAATAGCTACATACTGTTTGGTTTGATAATAATGCCATGATTCCTTTAGGAGAGATCTGTTAAACAAAATATTACGTTGAATTTGTCTTGGTCTTAGTCCTTGCTTTCATACATTTGTAACTTACACCTAGACTGTCTGTTAATTGGAGTGCTCTCTAAAGAACTGAATCAGTGAACATGATCGACTTTCATAAGAGAGAAATTTTTCCTATACTGTAATTCCAGTGAGGTATGAAATTTTGGAGTGAGGAGGAGACACTGATATTACATCATCAGATGATTTTATTGTTATCTTTTGTAAGGTAGATAAAGAAGAAAATATAATCTGTTATTTTTGAGAACTTTGAAAACTAAATCTTATGTAAAAATAGGAAATTTTGGTAAAAAAGAAAAATAGGAATAGTTAGAACATTATTGAACTTGATAGTAACACTAAGATGTATTGGTCAAAGCAAGAAATGGGAGCCATATATCCCAGATAAGCTTTACATCTTTTCTAACAACCCAATTTGCGAACTCAAAAGTTTGAGCTGCTTTTCTAAGTATCATTCAGCTTGTGCAAGGATTCTGGGTACACTATCCATAGTTTTCAGTTTTCTTCTTAAATTTTGCGGTACATTTATGATGTAATTTGGGTTTTCAGCTCCAGAACAGATTCCCAGACAGAGCATGCAAAATAATTCTCTGCTAAGTCATCCAAACTGCACCCATTGGAGGACCATGTTTAATCCTCTGGGGCTTTCTACCATCAACCTGAAATGGCTTGTGCAATGAAAGAGTCCTTTAATTTCTTTGATTAATATCCTAATTTGGTTTTGAATGGATTATATTTTCATCAAATTTAAAAAATAAATTGCAATCGTGTTTTATTTTAGTAAAAAATTTTTACTTCTCTTGACTTAAAAAGTACTTCTGTTACTTTCATAGTAGCTCAGTTAAACACAACTAGATTACACAAAAATCCCGAGAGAAAATACATCTTGGAATGCTGTGCATGCACATATGTGTCTGTATGTGTGTATTATTTAAAAAGTGATTCTACAGGTGAGAGTAAAGGAATAAAAGAAGAAATGTATAAAAAACTGAAAGATGGAATAAATGAGCTGAGAGAGAATTTACTAAAACAGAACTGGAGTCAGTGGACTGCAGAATTAATCCTACCCCTACAACTGATTTAATCCTGTAATATGTAATTCAATTTAATTTAATTTCCTCATTTAATTCCTCAAAAGGACAGTTGTCTGAGGAAGTAGGTGGAAATCTGAGTTCTGTTTTGGACAGTACCCACATGATGTCAAGCAGGTCTTCCTTTTCTGTGTCTTTCTTGGCTTGCCATTTCTGTCTGGCTGTTCAACTATCATTTTATCAGAGACATCCATCTCTCCAGGACAGCTTTGGACCGAATTCCAGTGGTCAATGGGACAAAAGGCAGGTCAATCTAAGTAGAACCTCTGCAGGTCTGGGTACTAGCTGTTTACATCCATTAACTGCTAAACAACTAGTACCTATTTGATACTGCAAGGCAGTTTCATAGATCATTTATATGGTTCTTAATAATACTAAGCTAAGTAGTAGCTAAGATTAGGGTTATTGATCACCTGCTGTGTGTTAATTATATTCCAGATTGAAATAGTCTTTTCTTTTTCTCCTGTTGCAACATACCTTTCTTTGTGATGATATTTGGTCAAGTTCTAGAGCTAGAATAAAAAATATCAATGTCTGGATATCCAGACTATAAAAGGATTCCAAATTGTGTACAACTACATTTAAAAAAAAAGACAGTAGATAACAATGCTATCAGATTCCTAGAAAACATATGCCTTAAAGAGTGTTTCCCCCAGTTTTGTTTGTTTTTTTTTTTTTTTTTGGTTAAGTACAGTTTATGTGACTCGGGAAAATCATCAAAGCCTTATTAGACTGAATAAACCAAGAGCACTGAGCAGTTCTAAGGCTTTTGCTAAGACTACCATGACAGAGATTATTTTTTTTTCTGCTATTTTTATTTTTATAAATTCTGTTGCTTATGTCAGCAGTGTATCCATCAGGATGGCTATAATTAATTTTTGCTGGAAATATAGTCACCTCTTGTTCCTACCTGTAGAAACATTGGCTCTGGGTGTTGATATTTTCAACTCCCTGCTGATTTCTGACAGTCCCATGGGGAAGCAATAAATTCCCTACTGAAAGGGAAGCTTTTATCTAAAACAGCACGGAAACAGTAATGGGCTAGCCAGGCAAGGAGAATAAAATAAAATGCAGTGGTGATAGGGAGAGAAGAAATCAGAGAAGATAACTAAGCATTACAAAAAAATATTACAAAGCAGGAGGAAGTTGAAAATGAGTGAGAATCCTCATCTCCTCCTTTTCTTCTCATTTCATACATTATATTTCCTGGTATAGCTGGAAAATAGTTGAACACACTGGTGAATGCATTCTAACTAAATCACATGGGAAACCGAGGGATTACTTTAAGTTAGAAAAAGGAACAGTCTTTAGACTTGTATGGGTCAAACCCATCTCATAGGACAATTTAGGATGTTAGGAAATTGTAGTAAGATGCTAGGAGATTACTGTAGCAAGAGATTTAAATTGGAATAACAATTTTGGCTAATACAACTGATATCAGAATTTCAAGTTAGAACAAAAGATACCTCGTGAAACACCTGGTAATTTGGTAGTATGCTTTTGCTTTTTGTTTTAAATTGCTTTTTCTTGCCTTTACAGATAAAAGTTAAGGAAATGAAATGGTAAAATACAAAACTTAAGTCTATGATGAAGTTTGTGAAGGTGCAGGATTTCTACATGCTTACTATTTTCTTAATTTCATTCTAATGTGCTGTCACAGAAGGGTAGGAAGTGTAAATAAATCCTCATAATTTTTTCATGATTCTTTAGTATTTGGATATGTTTTTTTTCTCCACTAGTCATCACATTTTCCTTGGATTTATGTTTCAGACTAGCATGCTATTTCCTTGTCTCTGTTTACAATTTCAGCTTTTTCTGTACCTTCAATTTTCACTCCACATATTTTCTCAAAACCTGAGCCTTTTAAAATTATATATTTTCTCCACGGTTGTAGGATATAAGACTGCATTGCCCTGCTATGAATCCTCCCTAACTCATTCACTCCCTTCATAACATTATTTGGTTGTATCACTCTTTGCATCTAATTGAGAGTGTGTCCATAAAGTTATTAGCCATCTTTCCATCACAAAACCACAAAGTGTTGTTATCAAATGAAAGTGTGGAAGAGGATGACTGTCCAGCACTTGTTTCAAGGCTTAACAGCAAAACACTGTAAACTCAAACTTTTCAGGCTTCTGTGGCAATTGGATTTTGGCTGCAGAAAATCAGCAGAAGAGCCTACCTGTGTGAGATAACTAATCTCTGGTGCATATCTTAACATTGGAAGATATCTCTAAATGGGAGAATACTCTGTTTCCTCTAACGTTTGTTTGACAACCTTAGTAAAAAGGAAGCAGATTTTTTTTACTAAGCTGTTTTCTTTTTTTAAAATTGCTGATTTAGATTTCTGCAGTAGTATTTCATGCATGGTTGATGGAGATGCCATGAGACTGGGATTCAGTCAACGTCACTGAAGGATTGGATCAGCCTGTTTTTAAACAGGTTTTCCTTCTGCTGACCATAGTAATTATGGGTCTTTTTTTAAGTGACTATTAAGTACTGATAGCACAGTTATGGAAGAACATTACTAGGAATGATGACAAAATTTTACAGTTGTGCAAATTCATGGCATCTAATCCAGTGGTAGTGGTCTGTTGCCCTAGTTTAATTTTGAACTTGTGAACATGTGCTGCTATAATGGTTCAGTAGGGGAAATTGTTTTGTTCTTTTAAATTGTTATTTAAGTTCTAAGAGAATTGTTGGGCTGAGAGCCAAGTCCTTCACATTGTTTCAGTGCGACAGTGTTGCAGCTTTGGTTTTAAGGGTGCACCAGAAGTGTATGAGAAGTGCTTAGTTTCTGTAACCCATTCTCTTGTGACCAGTCTTCTGTGACAAATGCAGTTCTCTATAAGAACATTTACTTTAAGGAATGAACTCTATCAATCAGACACATGGCAAATAGACCACAGTATGTTCAACATGTGGTAGTAAATATGATATCTCTTCCTCCTGAATTTGGCCACGTGGTTAGCTTTCTATATCTTCCTTCAAGTTTCTACCAAGTGCTCCATCTTAATGCAGCTGCAAAGTGATTGATAGCTAAGACCCTGTCTTTGGAAGGTAAGTTATGCAAAAGTAAGTGGATCATCACTATATGTCTGTTGTTCAGATACAAACTGCTCTCTGTCCATCCCTTACAGAAACTTCCAATAGTCATGTTTATCTGCAATCCTAATTAATAAGATTAATTCTCTTTATTCCATTTCATTTCTCAGGGTGTTTCCAAAGAATGGCACAAGTAATGGGAAGAAGAAAGAAGTTGGTGATCTTGCTTCCAGGACATACACAAATCCGGATAATATTTGTGTAAAGAGCCCATGAAAAGAAAAACAACAAACTATTAGAAGAAATAGATCAATTAAGACAAAAAAGATTAAAACCAAGTATAAATTCCATTCTTTTCTCTATTGTATACACACACATAGATATATATAGATATATACATACACTGTCTTGTGGCTCTGGTGCTTTTCAGCACCAGTAGAAACACTGAGCAGTATGTGTGATTATGAAGAGTATACGTATCTTAAAAATCTTAAAAATTATTTCATTTAATAATAAATCATTATTAGAAGGTAGAGTCACATAGTAGATTTCACATAACCAGCATAGCTTAAGCATTGAGCATCTTTCTTCTTCTGATGTTTAGTCTTGTTACTTTGCTACTCCTAGAAAATAGTTCTAAGGTCAAGGAAGTATAATGGGGCAAACTTACGTATGAAAACAGTAAAATACTTTACTGTGTCTCACCATCTTGTGATAAAACTATAATGTGGATACCAGTGGAAAATTTGACTTTTTGCCTTCTAATAGAGAAGAAGGAAAGGAAGAGCAGGTCCTGGACTGGAGTGCACATCTTAGGAAACTGGAAAATATAGTTCTCCACAGAGTGAAGGCCTGCAGGAAATCAGATTTGATGGTCAAAAGATTAGTGAAGGAAGAGATCTGCACTTTCGTCCTTTATCTTATCGGTCTTAAGTTCCAAAAAACTCAGAAGAATTGTGCTAGCTGGACTAATTTAAAAAAGTCCACATTCAAATGTTATCTGTTACTGCTACAGCTGGCTCTGGCTTAAGCACTTTTAAGAAGACTAAGTCTGAACCAAAGAACTTTAAATACTTTGTAGGTATTGTTGCAAATTCTAACTTGATGGCTGGTATATGTGACAACAATCAATTTCATTTGGATTCAGTGCCTCAGACCTGCCCATGACATCTATATAGATAAGTTTTATGCTAGGAAGAACATGCTTTTCCTGATATAACTGTCATTTGTCTTCCAGCCTTCTCCAACTGTTCATCTGTAGGATTTATGAACTGCTTGTGCACTTCTCAAAGTATCATAGCAAATTGACAAAAAAGTCCACAGCCTGAGGTCTTACTTAAAAAGAAAAAAAAGGAAAATAAAGCTTTTGTGTGTGTTTGAAAAAGAGACAGTGTGTGAGTGTGTGAGTGTCTCTGTGTGTGTGTGTGTGTGTGTGTGTGTGTGTGTGTGTGTGTGTGTTAAGGAAAACTCCCGAAGTTCCTCAAATTTCCCTTAGGAATTTCTTACGGTATTATATCCAGAAGGCAGAGAAGATACTCGCAAAAACAGGCAATTCTGTATTCCTTCCACCCTCAGTCCAAATCCTGAAGCAATATAGGTTTTGCAAGATGATTTTCCCTTAAAAAGAAATACTTACTCAGGGTTATGTAGTTAGGTCTCTTGAAATCAGAATCTGGCTGCTCAGGAACCATGACTACATTTTAAATTGCTTCATTATTTGTCTGTGGGGGATGACTGTTTTATTGCCTAACATAACACAATTTTGTTGCATTCCTCAATGCAATGCCTGTCACAAAAAGTAGATAAAGAGGTAGATTGAGCTTGGTTTAAGTACATTTTGGTTGATAATTATTTGAGGATACTAATGGGAATTGCGAGGCAGTACCTGAGAGACTCAAAATCTCACTTTTGAATAAATAGCACTTAAAATGCATTCAGGCTTCTAAGATTATTAACCCTCTTTTGTGCTGTGGGTCATATAGTCTAGAAACTATTAAACTGCAGCTATTTGCCATTGAATCAATCTAGTTGCAATCTAGAAGAAAGATCATAGATCACCCATCAGAGAATGTTTGCAACCAAAAAGAGCTGAATTATGGTGTAACTGAATTGTACTGTGAAGAACCACATTTGCCTCTAATTGAAATTCAGTAAATTAAATACGTGCATTTATGTGAATACCTTCTCTTTTGCAATAGATGTACAATGACTTCCAGTAATAAAGCCAAGGTGACTCTACAGTCCAGGTAGAGATCTAAAAACTTGTTGAGTTATGCATGCCTTGTATAATGGAAATGGCTCTCCCTAATATTTGTAAGAGTGTTCAATTTATTTTAATTTGCAGTATCACAAGGAGTTTGCAATTGAAGTTGAAGGGAAGTACTGCTAGACCAGGTCCGTGAAGAGGACTGTTGTGCAATTCCACAGGCGTTGATTAGACAACAGGAGGGTAACAAATGTTCAACTTGGCATGAGGATGTTACCTACAAATAATTAAAAGAATTTATCTTAAGGACATATAATGAATTTTACTGGGGGGTATGAGGTTGGACTTTTCAAAGCTAAAAATTAAAATTCCCACCCTTTGCAGAACATAGGCTACAGTTTGGTCTTGAATACTTCAATTTGATAATTTTCATCAAATCCTAGAATGGTTTGGTTTGGAAGAGGCATTAAAGCTCATCCAGTTCCCACCCCATGCCATGGGCAGAGACACCTTCCACTAGACCAGGTTGCTCCAAGCCCCGTCCAAGCTGGCCTTGAACACCACCAGGGAGGGAGCAGCCACAGCTTCTCTGGGCGACCTGTGCCAGTGCCCCACCACCCTCACAGGGAAGAACTTCTTTCTAATCTAAATTTCCCCTCTGTCAGGTTGAAGCCATCCCCCCTTGTCCTGTCCCTACAGGCCCTTGTCCAAAGCCCTTCTCCAGGTTTCTTGTAGGCCCTTTAGGCACTGGAAGCTGCTTCCTGGAACCTTCTCTTCTCCAGACTGAACAACCCCAGCTTTATGGGGTGATTTTCATTGCCAATGTAAATTTGCCTCTCAGTACTGGACTTTACAATTTTTTGTCAAAATGTAATATGTTTGTTCTCAGTCGTCAGCTTGTGAGTAAAACTATTAATATTAGAGACTTTTAATGAAGAGCACTACCATGAAGAGTAGTGCATACAGATTAAGTTTATTGTCATATATATTTATTTGATTCGAGGTTGATGATGGAGGGAGGCTGAGTGTAAGTATATAGATGTATGTGAGAAACTGCATTCCTAAATGTCTTCAATGAAACCGAATACAGTCTTAGCAACATCTTTTTCACATGCAGCATGTGCACTGGAGAACAGTTTCCATTTAATAAGCTTCTAAAGCTCTGGGTCAAATCTGTAGGCCTTTATCGCTAAGTGAGCTCAAACTTTTAAGTGCAAATGAAAAAAAAACAGCTTGGGTTTATTTATTTACTTTTTCTTTTCAAAAGCATGCTTTTGGGAGGGAGCAAGTACCTTCAAATATTGTTAGAGAAGCAATGGAATAGATGTAATATTTATATATCTTAATGGCTTGACAAGAGAGCTGAATAACTCTGAGGGATGTGCTATCCCTTTCATATATCATAAAGGAAGATATTAAGCCCCATGCAAAATTCATCCCATCCTTACTTTTTAAAGCTTATCATGAATTTTTAGTGGGATGTTTGTTTTGATTATTTTTAATTTGTTTTGGTTTAATTTCTGTGTTGTCAATGAAATTTAATTTCTTTTACAGTTTTTCAGTGGAGCCAACAACAGAAAAGAGTAAACAAAGGCATGCGAAATTGTCTTCCCAGGGTATTTACTTTTGATGGCAAATTCTGCTACTATTTAAAGTCACTTCCACTGAGCTCCAAACAAGTATCCAACTTTGAAGAATCCACTAGCCGCTTTCAAGCTTTTCCTATCAGAAGTCATTAAATCAAATTCTATTACTTTCTTCTGCACCATTCTATCAGTAAATGGCTTCAATTTAAAGGAACGTATTATTCAGACTTAATCCTTAATGTCTCTCACGTAAATGCATTTTCAGAAAATGTAATTGAGTATGCAGTATTTTTCAATCTTGACTTCTAGCTATGACAGGTACTGTGGGTAGTTTTCTGGAACTTGCTGGAAGTTTTTTGTTGTCTGTAGTAAGGTTTGACCATTTTGTAGTTCTTACATTTTTTTACCCTGCAAATAAAATGGGTCTTTCTTTTGATTTAGTAAACTTACTCTTGGAGGTGATTCCTGTTCCCCAAGGATTATGTTATCATTTAAGAGGTATTACCTCTTACCGTTTGATTGGTAGATGCTCCATCCCTGGCAGTGTTCAAGGCCAGGTTAGACAGATACTTGGGCAACATGGTCTAGTCAAAGGTGTCTCTGCCCATGGCACAGGGGTTGGAATGATCTTAAGGTCTTTTCCAACCCTAACCTTTCTATGATTTTATGATTCTTTGATTCTAAGAGTAGTGATATCATTTTATGTGAAATTTACACCTTAGGTATCTTACAGTATATAATAGTGAATTCCACATCCAGAATAAGTTTATCTAAGTACATGGACATCATCACACATGGTGTATGGATTATATATAATGATTAGCACTTTCACCTCAGAAATCTGTAAGGGGAATAACAAGGATTGTACTCAAAGAAATGCAGACTTATCCAAATGATAAACTGTGCAATATTTGGTGTCTTTCTCATCACATGTTCCAGAAGAACCTAGCCTGGGTCTTACATTCATGAGTTTTCTGGAAACAAGAGCTAGGGATGTATTGTTGGTGTCAGGTTTTCTTCATTAAAGGAAAAGTTTAAATGGATACTCAAATTGCAACATAGTAGAATCACTGTGTTAACACAGTTCTTCTCAAAATGTCTGGTAGGGTTTCTGCAGTTTCTACACTGGAGTTAGCCACACCTGTAGTGGTGTGAGTCCCAGACATGAGAGCATTGTGTTGCATAAATAAATCACATCTTCCAAATTTAAATTTACCTTCTTGTTGCCTCATGGGCAAAACCTCTTTTTAGTCACTGAAGTTTTGTTCAGTGGGTCACTGAAATTTTGTTCAGTATTTGGTGGTTTGTCTGTGCTGAAGCCAGACAGGCAATAAAAGAGGATAACTCAGACTGCACACAAAGAAGCAGCAGGCAGTTATATTTCAGCACAAGAACTTTCTAAATGCTCTGCTGTTGCTCTCTATTTGGTATTTTGATGGTGATGCAGATTTCTGTGTGCAGATTCTCAGAATATCCAAGTTGAGTATGTCTACCGACCTCACAGGAGCTACACTACTTGAGTATCTAATTCAAACATCTCATATGTGATGCTGGGTAAATTTATCATCCACTCTTTCTACAGTGTACATTTTCATTTTAATCTTTATTCTGTTCCTCTTTTTCTGTGACATAATAAAGCAGATAATGGAGCATCATCATAAACTGGATAGGTATTTATGTTTATTCTGAGCATGTGCAATTATACACCTCCAGGGTAAGAGAACTCTGCATCACAGTCCCCTTGGCAACTGCAATCATCCAGAGGGTGCATAGTTTACATCATTCCCAGACCAGAATCTGCTACTGAGGGTCAAACTGAAGCACAGAGAAACAATTCAAATAACAGTCAAGGACAGGAGGTACCAGAAAATATCGAGGATTTATTTGGTTAGTTTGTTTTCTTAGATAAACAGATAATTCCATTCCTTATTTTAGTTTAAAGATATTGAAGACTGCAAGATGATAGGGTCAATAAACTCATACATGCCATGCCATTTTTAAAACACAATGTATTGAATATTAGGTTCTTCTGCTAAATAATTTCTGATCAGATTTCTGGGGTTTGAAAATGTATGCTGTTCTCAATTGTGCAGGAATGTTATTTTTAGCTGCTTACAGTACCTTCAGCAGCTAGAATGCAAAATGTAATCCTGACCACAGGACCTGTATAGCACTTACATGGTGTTCTTCACTGTGAGGGTGCTGAGGCACTGGCACAGGTTGCCCAGAGAAGCTGTGGCTGCCCCATCCCTGGCAGTGAATAAGGTCAGGTTGGACAGGGCTTGGAGCAACCTGGCCTAGTGGAGGGTGTCCCAGCTTTTGGGAGAGGGTTGGAACTGGATAACCATCCAACCCAAACCATTCTGATTATTATTTGTGTGGTACAAACAATATAGAGGACTTAGGAGGAACACCATATGCTTTTTTATTTTTTTTTTTCCTGCTCCTTACTTGTGTCATGTGTTGAGTCCAGGTTTGTGGATTGGAAGAACTCCGTCACTGCTGTTTTATTCAGCAAACAGAGAACAAGTGTCTAATGGACTCATAGGGAGTTTCTGACAAAGAAAGAGATGTGATGTTTTAGTAATGAAGTTATGGTATGTAATGAAAACCAGGTGACAGTGAACAGCATTATGTTGGCACAGCTCTTAGAAATTCTGTGATTTGCAGGCAGCTGTCTAATTTGCACACTCACGTGATTTCCTAATGTTTTTCTGGGAGAAAGCAAAAGTGGTCTCTAAGTCTTTTGGAATATGTATCTTTTTACGGAAATGCCTAAAGTAGATCATGGAAGACTAGGGCAGAGAAAAGGGTCTCCAGGCTCCCAGATGCTGTGAATTAGAAAGTTCAACAGCAAGTGCAGTAGTAGGAAAGTCAGAAACTATTTGTAAAGAGAATAATTCTGTGGAAAGGAAGGAGAATATGATGAACATGATGCATGTATACCTTCTCCAACTGAGTAATTGAATTGGTGTAAAATCTTGCTTTCTATAACTGTAGAAAGGGTGGTAGAGAGAGTAATAAATTTGACATTGCCATTATAACTTTTTGAGGCTATGTCATGATGGTAAAATATGCTATGACCAAGTTTGTTGTGGAAGGCTGATATCCTCAAACACATGTACATATTTTCTCTGCTGAACCCTGCTAGAAGTGAAAGATTGCATACACATGCATTATTTCTGTATTTTCACAATACTGTGAGGTATTCTTAAATGAAGTGTGATGAACATATATACACAAATAAACCTACTTTTCTGTGTTCTGTTACTACATCTGAAGTTTTAAAGCATGTTTGACATATCAGCTATTGAATTGCATATTGTTCATAATGGCTCTTAAAATTCTGAGAAAATACATAATGTTCAGATAGGAGATAATGCAATTTTTTAGCAGATGGCTGCGTTTGATATCCCTGTGGAATATACGGATAAGGCACTATGGCTTTGTTCTGACAAAAAGACTCTGCTTCTGCAGACGGCAACACACATGTACACACATACACACACTCTCGAGATTTCCTTTTGCCATCAGCTAATGAATTGTCATTACTGTATTCTGCATAGTTAACAAATTACAGAAGTTTATGCCCAAACCCAAAAGCCAGTTTTGGGCTGGCTTACAAAATCCTTCCAGTTACCTAGCAACTAGCAGGAAGTATGTGGGGGAGCAGGAGGTCTCTGAGTAAACACACAGCAGCAACAGTGTCAGTTCAGCAAGCCAGATTTTATATAGGTCACAGTATTAATATAGGTAGCTCTGTAAAATTAATATAGTTGCTGAAATGCAGTAACTGCAGGTGTTTTGTGTCTGACATTACCTTACATGAACTTGCCATAGTGGCAGCTTCTGTGCCCACTATATTCTCGGATCTTTAGAAGAATAAAATAGCAGCAGAGCAAAGGGTAGCAAAGCAGAAGAACAGAAGAGAGCATTAGACTGGAGATTAATTGGCTCTTATCAAATATGAAAGGATCTATTTTTTTTCATACCTTTTAGAGGTAGCATCTCATACAGAGGAAAAAAAATCTTTTACAGCTTATGTGTGCACTAGAAATATTAAATATATTTCCCAAGGACTCCAGTATGCATTTGTCCATTCAAACATTTCTAACTTCTGTGTTGGAAAGTGGAGAAAACCCCCACAAACTAGTAATTCAGTTGTTACTTATAAAATAAATTTTGATGTTAATACATCCAGCAGTATTATTTTCCTATGAGTATTTGACCAAACTCATCAGAAAGGGAAGAGGGAAATGGATATGGCACTGTTTCGGGGAAAAAAAAAAAAAAAGAGTTATGAAATTTTCCTGTTTATAAATTCATTGTGTAAATGTAGGATAAAAATGTTTCTTTTAACGCCTACTTTTCTGATATGCCTTGTAAAGGCCTCAGGACAGGAGCTCTTCCTTATTATCATTGTAGAGATCTCTAGCACAAGAGGACCCTATTTCCAGTTTGAAAGAATTCATCTGCATGTTAAGAAGATTGTAATTGTTTTAATTTGAATATAAAAACCTATTTTTATTTAAAAATATACATTTGTTAGTTTAAACAAAAAATGAACATCCTTGAAGTTCTAATTATGAAAACCTTATTAACTCACATTGGTCAGAGGTTTTCCTCAGAAGAATTAAGGTTAAATGCAAAGAAGAAACTAATCTAGTACAGTAATTTTCTATAGTCAGAAAAAAAGATAATTTCTCCATTGAACTCAAAATGCTTTAAAACGCGTAAGGGTTGTTTGTGATGTTATTTGTTTGGTTTGAGGAGGGATGTTCTATAAAGAAGAAAATAAATATAGATTTTAATATGAACTCCTTTGATTTACAAGGGTGGCTTTCTAGGGAAATTCACTAGTTTGATGTCTGCAAAGTTGTATCACGATGACTTATTCTCCTACTCAGTAGTTGTATTTTAAGCATCTTTATCATAGGACTTTATTTATCACGGAGCTGGTGTGGCAAAAGTGTGACAATGTTATCAGTGGAAGATGAGGATGCATGCAAAACACCTGAAACAGTGGCCAAGTGCCTGTCCCAGGTGATGTAGCTGCTGCCTGAACCTGGTACTGACTTGTTTTTCTCTACTATAAACACAAGATGTAACTTGTTATTACTGACTTTTACCAATAGTGGGAGACTGACCAGCATCTCCACACACTGGAGGTACTATTTTTGAGACTTTGTTTTCCTTAGAACCTCAGCCCTACTTGTCTTTTTTCCTCTTTCCCATGCATGCATTAAACAGTATGAGAGGAATTTCCCTTCTCCACTGCAATTAATGGGTCCTACTCTCTAAATATTTACAGCTTCTTCAATATAAAATGTTTGATGGTTATTATAAATTATTTAATGAGATGTCATAAACTGAAGACACAAGTGATCCCCTCTAATTGTCCTCTGTATCATGCTACTGTAAAACATTTAAAGCCTTCTTTCTTATGTGTTAATTGGTATTTATAGGGTTAATCTTTGCAAAGTAAAGATTATTTTGCTTTAGTCAGATTTACAAGTGGGAACTTAATTAACCAAAGGCAAAAAAACATGGAAATATAGACAGACTTGCATACTGATAAAACCTGTTTCTTGTTCCATAGTCATACATGCAGATTTTGTGCTGCATTGTTCATTTTCAGAAGTGAAACCAGAGCTGCACTGTCCCTGCACCCCAACAAGGAGGGATATGTTGAGGGGGGCTCTGTTGCTTTTATTTATTTTATTTTGTAATGTTCATAATTTTTTAAATTTAGGAGGGGAGATTTTTGTCTTAAAACAGACAAAGGAAGACAAAGGAGACAAAAGAAGGTGAATTATTTTATGTGATTCAGCTAGTCTGCTAGATAAAAATAATCATAATAGAAGGCCCAGAAAAATTTATCCTATCAAAATTACAAATATGATTTTATTGAATGAAAGTAATTACAGAATGGAATTTTTTGACAAATATAGATATATTTGCTGGAGAGAGAGAGCATGGTAACAAAGGGGAAAGTAGTGATCATAGGATATTTCGTAGTCAAAAAAGATTCAACACAGGCTTGTGCCTTTTTGTCCCTTTTCATGTCCAGTATTCCTAGTCTCCATAGTCTCAGTGCTCACTATCTGTTGTTTTGGGTTATCTGTTGTCTTCACATCATTAGCATCTGCATTCATTTTTCTAAGATCTACAGCATCTGGTGACTGAAATTTAAAAGAGTATTTTTGTAGAAGTTGAGTTTCACACTGTAGTCAAGCTGATTGGATCTTTTTCCTTAATGATTTCATGAAATTTCCAAGTATAGGTTATCATGATCTAAACCAATTTAATCCCAGGAACTCTTTAAGAAGCTAATTGAACCTATGTTTCAAGATCTAGAATGGACTATTCCCTAGTAAGTGTTCAAGGCCAGGCTGGATGGGGCTTGGGGCAACTTGGTCTAATGGAAGTTGTCTCTGGCCATTGCAGTAGGGTTGGAGTTAGATGGTCTTTAAGGTCCCTTCCAATCCAAACCATTCTATGATTCTGTCCTGGGTTCAGCTGCAGCACTCATTTTTACTCCTTCTTAGTAGCTGGTGCAGGGCTGTGGTTTTGACTTTCAGTCTGGGAACAACGCTGATGTTAACACCGATGTTTTTAGTTGTTGCTAAGTAATGTTTACTCTGATCAAGGACTTTTTCTCAGTCTCATGCTCTGCCAGGGAGGAAGCAGAGACAGGACACCTGACCCAAACTGGCCAAAGGGCTATTCCATACCACAGCACGTCATGCCCAGTATAGAAACTGGGGAGTGTTACCTGGAAGGCCCAGATTGCTGCTCGGCTGGGTATCGATCGGCAGGTGGTGAGCAATTGTATCCTCTCCCTTTGTTATTTCCCTTATTACTATCATTATTATTATTGGTAGCAATAGTGGTTTTGTATTATACCTTAGTTACTGGGCTGCTCTTATCTCAGCCTGTGGGAGTTACATTCCTCCAATTCTCCTCGCCAACCCTCCGGGAGTGGGGAAAGGAAGAAGGAGGGGAGTGAGCAAGAGACTGCATGGTTCTGAGTTACTGGCTCCACTTAAACCACATTATTTTGGCGCCCAACGTGGGGCACAAAGTGTTGACATAACAACAGATCTGACCAGAGTGTGTCTAATCATATTTGTGATAAGCATTCATTTTTTCGAATTAATAGTCATGTGTCACAATGATGATTTATTGGCTCTCAGAGTTGTTGCACTTGATCTCAGTTTCAGCATGTTTTACCTTACTTACAGACAGAATTTGCTGGTTTAGTGTTTATTGGCTGGGGGGCCTGGGCTAAAGTTATTGTTTCACTGTGCCTCATGGTAATGACTTGTAATACAATAGACTCATTGATCATGAAACTGGTCTGGCTTGTGTTCCCAGAGTGCTTATCATCTCTATACTTTGGGAGGCATATAATGGAATTTTTTAGCAATTACATAGCTTTTTTTTTGTCCTCGGGAGGTCAACCTACGAAGGAGGCATTCCCTTACACCCCGCACTCCCAAACCAGCCTATTTACAGCAGCATTTGAGAGTTCTGAAGGTTTTGGTTGGCCTTTGAATACCCTTGAGATTTGTCTGATGATTGTGCTGGAGATGAGCATGTTGGCACATATACGGCGTGTTTTACCCATGGCCATCTGACCCTGGGAACACCCTACTTCGTCTGATCTTGAAAGTTAAGCAGTATCAGGTTCAAAGCTGGTCTAGGGTTAGACGCTGATATAGGAGGACCACCAAGAGATTTTCCCTGAGGCTGGACAGTCATGAGTGGCAGGGTGTGTGGGATAGTATGGGCAAGTATCTAGGCCAGTGGGCCCCTCCAGTGCTTTGGAACTTCACCACTGAACAAGTGCAAAATCCAGAAAAACTAGTAAACCACTTGAACAAGGTGTGCTGTCGTCCTGGTTATACCAGAGAGGGACAAATCACGGCAATGTGCTGGGGCTTGGCCTGTGCCTACAGAGCCCTGCTCAACACTGTCCAGCGCCTTAAAAGGGGAAAAAATGTCTCTGGATCTGATAGCAAAGCAACAGACAATGCAGCTACTCAAACCTCAACAGCAATAGACAATGTAGCTACTCCAAGCACCACAGCTACACCAACTCCAGCAACAAGTACAGTAGCTACTCAAACCCTGACAGCAACAGACAATGCAGCTGTTGGTATTAATCAACCCCCAGCACAGCAGCTGCACCAACCCTGGCAACAGACACTGCAGCCACTCCAACCCTAGTGGCAGACACTGCATCCACTCCAATCACAGTGGTAGATACTGCAGCTAAACCAAATGGCCAATTTGTGACACTATCAGTTGCCCTTATAAGCAAGGGGAAAAGCAAACGAGAGGCACAAAGAGCAACTTGTGAAGTGAAGAAAGATGAACTCCCAAGCACTTGCTACAGGGGACAGCATCCAAAGAGTTACTACTACGTGGATCAGATGAAGAGGAAGAAGAAGAAGAAGAAGAGGTGACTTCTTGACCCTGGACCTCGACTGAGCTGCAGAATATGTGAAAAAATTTCACCCGTCTTCCAGGGGAGCACATTGTCACCTGGTTGCTCCGATGCTGGGACAATGGGGTGATGGTCACACACTAGAAGGCAGGGAAGCCAAGCATCTGGGATCACTTGCTAAGGAAGGAGGAATCGACAAAGCGATTGCAAAAGAGATCCGAGCCCTCAGCCTTTGGAAGCGGCTCTTGGCAGCTGTGAAGGAAAGGTTTCCCTGCAAGGACGATGTTATGAGTTGCTTAGCCAACTGCATCACAATCAAGAAAGGCATCCAGTCCCTGAAGAAATCAGCCATTCTAGAGGTGATCTATCATAGGCTGGATGCCATAAATGCATCCATAGATCCAGATGAGGTTGAATATACACGATCCATGTGACAAAAACTTACATCGGGTGCATAATCATCATATGCCCAATCACTGGCATCAATGACCTGGAATGACCTAGTACCACCAACAGTGGATGAACTGATTTGTCAACTCCAAGAGTTCAAAGACAACCTCACCCCTTCCATTATTTCAGCTGTGGAAAAACTGTCCCAGGAGTTCAAACAATTGAGAGATGATTTATCCGATCTATCCAGCTCCCCACGTGTACCAACCTGTGTCTTAACTATTAACAGAAGGTGCCCTACTGCTTGAGAGAGAAAATATACGAGGTACATGCCACGGGCCACCCTACGGTTTTACCTGTGGGATCATGAAGAAGACATGAGAAAGTGGGACAGAAAACCTACCTCAGTTCTGGAGCAACGGGTGAGTGAACTGAGGAGGAGGACAATGGTCAAGGATACATTCCTCCGAATCTCCTCCCCATCCCTCTGGGAGCAGGGGGAGGAAAAAAGTGGGAGAGTGAGCAAATGGCTGTGGGTTCTGAGTTACTGGCTGGGCTTAAACCACGACAGATTCTAATATTGGTGTTTGTTCATTAAGTTACTTGCGGTCAGCATAAGGTTTCTACCTCCTTCCCCTGAGCTAGGACTTCATTGCCCAGTGCGGAAGAGATCTTTGGGAACAGCCTCAAACTGTTTTTTGTCAATTTCCAATTGTTGTGGAAAGAGCTTTCAGTTTGGTATTGATCCTCTACTTTTTTCTGGACTTTGATAAATATGATTTAGGTCCCATGTGTCTAGGAAATTTCAAACCCTAATGTTATATTAGAATTTAACAGGAATATATTTAGAAAGTTATTTCCATAGCCTTCATGAACAGCTCCAAGTGTCTCATGGGTTTAGAGATCAGATTCAAAAATAATTTCTCATGATGCATAACAGTACTTCATATTAAATAGAAAGAAATAACAGTCAAAAAAATCTTCCAGCCATTATGTATGATAATGATCCATGCATTCAAATTTGATTACTAAAATAACGGCAAGTTCTACCACTTGCCTTCATGTAAAACTGCTGTATTTTTTTTCTTTTCTTTGAAAATTCTGACAGTTAAATGTGAAATGTTAGGTTACTTTTGTTAAAATTTTCATCAAAAATGCAGATGAAGTTTATGAATGTCTATGGCTTTCATGCAGCAGGCTGCAGGCAAACAAAACTGGTCCTGGTTGCTCTCAAAGTATGTGTCACATACACAGCTCTTATTATGATGTCCTTTTTGTGGATTATTTTCTTGCTTCCAAGCAAAATGCAGATACTTTTACGTAAACACAAGCTATTGATTTAAAAGAAGAAAATCTTAGATGCTTATATATATGACAGACTTGTGTGCAAGAGCACATGGAGAAATAAAATTATCTGTTGGGTTTTTTTATACTGAGAATTTAAGAAGACCAGGGGAAGTAAGTAAAAAAAGAATATATAATGTTTATGTACATACCTGGTTTGACAGATTCAGAAAATGGCAACTTCCTCTATAACAACCATGAGATACAACTCTCCTTTTGAAAACCCAGTGTAAAGAAAATCATTGTAATACATAATTTCACTTTATATCAAGAACAGGACAATCTCAGTGTGAACTTCATCTCCATCCCTAAATTACAGTATACTGGATGCAAAAGGAGATAATTTGAAATGAACTCTTACATTCTTTAGGATTTTATAAAATACCAGCATTCAGAAAGTTAAATTTGAAGTAAATAATTTTTCTATGAAGTACAAAGATGCTGAACATTGTTATCCATTTTGTCTTAAGTATGAAACAGATTTTCCCCTGAATTCAATCTTAATGCTCTAATAAATTCACCAGATATTTCTCATTATGCATATTCAGAGATCCAATTATCATAGCACTTTTGAATTAATGATAAAAATGCAGCTGCTTTTAGCACCCACCAACAAAAAAACTATCTAGTACCTATTTTGCCCTTTGAGAATCATTTGCTTCCTATGCCCATTTTGATCAAATACTTTTAAAATATAAGAGTTGGTTGTTTGCTTTGAATTTGCTCACAAAAACAATAGGCAAGCAGGACTTTTTAGACTGTTGTAGAAACAACCATACTATTTAATATATAGTAGCCTTTCTTGGCAGAGCTAATAGTAGATGTCTGGGAGAAAAATAATGGTAGTGTAGAAAAAGGCTTTCCCCCATGCTTGTATTCTAAGCTACTTGTAATCAGCAGCTTGGGTTTCCCAGCACCGGAGGTTGTATTATGTTAATTATCCTTGATAGGCCTTACTTCATGAACCTCTCTAACCACCTTCTAAACACATTTGGATTTTGCAACATCCTTTGGCTATGTGTTTCATAACTTAATTACATATAGCATGAAAAAGTACGTCTGTTTATTTTATATCTGCTGATAATAATGTCATAGTTTTATTCTTATGTGGAAAAAACGAATAAATACGCCATTTCTCCATCTCCATGACATTCCTGATTTAACTAGTTTTTCATATATATTCTACATTGACCCTTGTCCAAACTGAAGAATTTTCTGATTAATCTTTCTCCATTTTCAACCAGTTCCATACTTCAGATCATCATTGCTCCCTTGTCTTTTCTAGGAACTTTTCTAGGAAATGTTCTAGATCTCCAGTATTCTTAAGAATGAAAAAATAAAATGATACTCCAGGTATAGATCTGGTGTGGATTCATATAGTGGGACAAGAGCGATTCCTGTTTTCTCTGTGTATTTCCTAGTAACTTTGAGCATCTGTTTGTCTTTCTTATTGCTGTTGAGCTGCTTGCTTTGAGCTGATGATTTCAAAGAACTACCAATGCTGACATCAAGATTTTTCTCCTGAATAGCAGCAGATCCTTTGGAGTCTGTTACTGTGTCTGTTAGAGTAGTTCCTTCCCCATGTGGATTACTTTGCATACTACTGCTAGTTTGCCTGCACATATTCATAATTCAGACTGACTACTGATTAATGTTGGTTTATATAAAGTGGATGTGTGACCCCAAGGAGATGCATGCATTAAACCCCAGCAACTTATTCTGTGTAGGCTGCTGAACAGACATCAGATGAAAATGATTCCCGCTTTCTGTTCACCTGGGCTAATTTCAAACCAATGTCATAGGAGTGAAATGCTCTGTATCTTGCTACAAGTCCCTGGAGTTTACCCAGTCAAACCCATTTTTGATTCAAAATTTATTTATCTTGAAAGATGTGTTCTGCTTCTTTTAGAACTGAAAATGAATATAAGATTGATACATTTTTCCCACCCAAGTTCTAAAGGAAGATAAATTAAAAAAAATAAAAAAAGCACCAATCCTGCTGTCAAGAAACAAACCCATTTGACATTTACAGATACCAAAGCGTCAATTGAAACTGCACTCATTTCTCACCACATGTAAATTAGCATTAAAATAAAGCTTAATTTGATGTTCCATTGACGAAACTCTGTTGGCAACAGTCTGAGTGCCCTGGGTGTTATTCAAGCCTCTGAGCACAGCACAGTAAGACTTTGAAATGATTTTTACTCCCTGAATGAGGCAAAGAAACACTATCTATCTGACCTGAATTTATGATGAGTGCTGCATATCAATATTAGCATTAATTTTCTGAGACTAAACAAAGCTTCAAGAAGTAGCACACAGTCCCAAAGGTGTGTTGGCATGTCCTGTCACTTTCTATTATGTGCATTTAGGCTGCATTGCTTTAATTATAAAAAGCAAGATCAAAAGGCTTTAAAAATATATAAATCCAAGGAATTTATAAATTCAAAGCTCTGTCTCTGAATAATATACTGCCATTGTTTAACGTGTAAGTACCTCTTAAAATGCATTATGCATTTGCTCTTTCTTTTTGAAGTCCCTCTGCACTAGACTCCATTCTCCAGAGTACTGAATTCATCCATTAACAGAAATAACTCTACTGCCTGTTTCTTGATGTCAAATTACCTATCTTTCTGGTGTTAATCATTAGAGTAACCAAACATATCGCAGCATTTAAATAGTGTCTGTGGCAGGGAAGTATTATCTTCTTCCACTTCAGAAATGTTAATCTGAAGCAGGGTAAAATACCAAGAAACATAACTGCTGCTGTGGCGAAGCCCGAAGCTTCTGAAATCACCACCCTGGGACAACTGTCCTCCAGCCCAGTCTCAAAGCTGGGAGGGATCAAGCATACCCCTCAGTAAAGCAAAAAATCTATCAACTAACTTGGTCTTACTGGCCAGCCATCCTTCAGTCATTACAGCTGAAACTTTAAGCAGGTGGTAAACATTCTCACTGAAGATGCCTATGAGTTCCACCGCTAACTTAAACTGGAACTGGAACTGAGAATGAGACCAGAACTGGTAACTGATTCTATAAATAAATGGTAAAGATCAGATAAAGTAGGTAGTTCAGTCCTGTAAACACATAAATGATCAGTTGGTTTTTTTGTTGGGTTTTTTTTTTTTTTTTTTTTGTTATGAGTGGTTTCTGCAAAGCTCAAAAGTTCCTTCTAGTGAATTCAGAGATCCTATTGTGTAAGGTCTGTATTCGTCTTCTAATCTTCAACGGTTTTGATTGATAAAAAATATCTTTCTCTTTCTTTTCCCTCACAACTTTTCTATTTCAATAGATTTCGTACTATATACATTCAACGTGACTACTTAGATTAATAGGGTTTATTATACCAAATATAGTGTACTCTTGTAAATTGCTTAAGGAAATTTATGTTTAAGGAGGGATGAAATCATTAGGAAACAGGTATCTAGACATGCAGACAGGTGAAATATGTGTGTAAAATCAAGCCACGGTATTTTCTTGTATAGCTTTAAGATTGTCTATTTGTTGTCAACCATTCCCAAAGTAAATGTGTCACACTGAGATAAATGAAAAGTAGTGCAAGTTAGTTCATTCCAAACCTTTTATATAAGGGCTGCTTCATAATTGATGGGAAAAAAGTATAATAAAATGGGCACAGTCTAATACTTTTGAGAAGTGGCACCAGAACTTTTTTTCCTTGACAATGTTATTGTCAGATTTGTGTTGATTGAACCATCATTCTATATGTCCAGGCTTCACTGTGGTGGTAGATTTAGAGGCAGTGGCACAGTGCAGTACAGAAGGACCCATGTAGCAGTGGAAATCACTGGAGACATGTGATAGAGAACTATATTCCGAACAAACCCTGACAGCTTATTCTGCTTCCTGTGCTCCAGGTAAGAGTCTGGTAAATTCATGGATTCATAGAATCATAGAATAGTCAGGGTTG